>NC_080718.1:7130505-7225505 GCF_019097595.1 Hemibagrus wyckioides | reverse complement strand
TAAACTCCATGTGGACCTTCAGGAGATCGGAGCAGAAGGTGAACTCTGATCACGTCACCTCACACACGTGTGCTGATAATCAGACATGCAGTAAAGTCATATTCCACACGGGACATGTGGTCAGCTATGTGAGCAGCAGGACGAGGGTTTATCAGGGGATTTGTGTGACTAAATAAAGTTCAGTGTGTGATGACCCAAGCTCCTGAACACCATGATGAAAGCTCTGAGTGATGGAAGTTCTCCATCAGCTGCCCAGGATACATTAAAGTCAGAATTCTTCAACATGCTGAAACACACACACACTGTACGAGAGAACATTTCAGCTGTGTGTGTGAGGGGGTGTTAGTGCAAGTGTGTGTGTTTTGGGGCAGGGTGCAAGTGTGTGTGATTGTGTGACTGTTTTTTTTTTGTTTTTTTTTTACAAAAAAAAATTAATCATTTGCATAACTGATACTGAGTGGTGTTTTGCATGGTGTGTGTGTGTGTGTGTGTGTGTGTGTGTGCACAGGGAAACCAGAGCTGCAGTCGGAGGTGGAGATCATCGTGGCTGATGTGTCAGAGCCGGACTCGTTAGCTGCTATGTGTAAACTAGGGCTTGTTATCCTCAACTGTGTCGGGCCGGTAAACACACACACACACTAACACACACACAAAAAGTTAAGGATATTGGGCTTTCGGGTGAAATTTCAGGATGCACCTAAAATGCACTATAACCTTTCCAGGTGAACTTAATTTGACCTTCTCTACCCTTCTGAATGCACATGTCCAACTGTTCAGTGTTTCAGTACTTTCTGCAGAACTTGCTGTTCTCTAACAAGGTGCTTAACGGCAAAATTCACAACTGGTGTTTGATCCATGAATCCACCAATAAATGTTCTGGTTCCATTAGAATTGGTATTTAAACAGTCCTCTTCATCATGCTGTTCACATTTTAACATCATGAGACCAAGACCACACCTAACAACTGATCAACAGAACCTCACCATTGTGAGGCTTCAAACAGGATGTTCTCAGAGGGAACCGTTTACATCGGCGTGGCCTGTGTGCTAGACGACCTGCAAGGGTACCTGACCACACCACCAGGCACAGGCGTCGGGCCAGGGAGCATTTACGCTGGACGAGGGCCCGGTGGGACTCAGTGCTGTTCTCTGATGAAAGTTGAGCAGAAATGATGGCCGCCAACGATGTTGGAGACGTCAAGGAGAGCGCTATGCATCAGCCACTGTTGTTGAATAACATCATTAATCCAGTCATTGTGCCCCTGCATGAACAACACAGGCCTAATTTCATCTTCATGGACGACAATGCTCCAGCTCATCGAGGAGCATCATTAGGGAACGGCTGCTGGAGGCTGGGGTACCTCAAATGGAGTGACCTGCACTTTCTCCAGACCCGAATCCCATAGAAAACCTCTGGGATCGGCCGAGTCGCCGTGTAGAGGCTCGTAACCCTGCACCCCAGAACCTCAATGACCTGAGGGCCGCCCTTCAAGAAGAGTGGAATGCCACGCCTCAGCAGACAATAAGTCGACTCGTGAACAGCATGAGACGTCGTGGTCAAGCTGTAATTGATGGTCAAGGGCACATGACAGATTATTGAGACATTGAGATTTTTTGTTGTGGTATACCCACCACTGTTGTTTACGGAAGCCCAGAGAGGCCATGTGATATTATTTTTTTTGCTTTTGTTTTCTCGTGATCTCGACATAATCAGAAACGCGCTGAATTGAATTAATTGATAGTATTAATGTATCATGTGAATTAATTTGCTATTATTAATTTATTTTTTAATAAAAAAAAAACTCTTTCTTCAATAGCTTCTAGGTCATGTGACCCTGTGACCCAAATCTAGTACTAAAATAATCTACTTGGACACCTCCACAGGGTACACCTCTTCTTATCCCAAAAAATGTCTTCATTGATTTTTATTCATTTGTTTATTTTCTTCTTTTGTTTAACTCCTTTCTTATATAAACAAACAAATCATTTTTTATCACGATTACACACCGTTTTTTATTGTTATTACACGATAGTCTTCTTAAACACACAAGCAGCATTTCCATATTTTTTTTTCTGGCTGTTTGAAGCTGCAAAGTGCCACATTGGACCTGTTGATATAATTTGATATATTTGAGATATATACTTATATTACACACACACACATATACTTATATACAGATGTGGCATTTAAGAATGCGCATCAGAGGGACAGGAATCCCACAACGACTCGCGGCATTGTGCGGCATTGCGAGTGACGCTCTTGCGCAGGAAAGACGAGACCAGTAGGGGGCAGTTGTGTTTCATGTACATTGAAATCGATCAACATAATGCGGCGCTGCGGAGAGCAATTGGCGTATGATATCAAAGTACCACAAAAACTATTTAAAAGCATTATCCATTATTTTAGTACTAGATTTGGGTCACAGGGTCACATGACCTAGAAGCTATTGAAGAAATTGGTTTTTTTTTTATTAAAAAAATAAATTAATGATAGCAAATTAATTTACATGATACATAATTAATACTATCAATTAATTCAATTTTTATTTATAAATAAACAAATGCTGTTTGCAATGCCGCATGCCATATGTATATTTAAGAAGAAATTAGAATAACTGGGGAACGTAGTCAGTTCAGTAACAAGTACCACATTTCAGTCGTACAGAAATTTGTGGACGTTCTCTAAACTGGCGCTTCCGAATGTCTGTCTAATGTCCGAATATCAAACTTCACCGCGGTTCTGATTATGTTGAGATCACGAGAAAACAAAAGCAAAAAAAAATATCACATGGCCTCTCTGGGCTTCCGTAGTTGGCTTTTGTTTCAATAAATTGTTTGAGATGAGGAAATCACCATTGCAGCTTCTACTTAAATGCCCTACTTTCATGATATAATATCACTGTAGTGTGAACTTTTTACATTTTCCATAAATTTCACCCAAAAGCCAAATATCCTTAACTTTTTGTGAGTAGTGTGTGTATGTATGTATGTATGTATGTGTATATATATATATATATATATATATATATATATATATATATATATATATATATATATATATATATATATATATATATATATATATATATACACACACACACACACACACACACACACACACACACACACACACACACACACACACAGAGTCTGTAATAATGACCCAGATTCTCTCTGCTGTAATAGCAGTGTACTGCAGTAGCTACTGAACACAGAGCTGATTCTCACAAAAACCTGTATTTAATCTTTCAAACAAACTGAATCTGTCTGCTTGTGTTGAAATCTGTGTGTGTTTGTGTGTTTGTGGTACAGTATAGATTCTATGGTGAGCCGGTGGTGAAGGCGTGTGTGGAGAACGGTGCTCACTGTGTGGACATCAGTGGAGAACCTCAGGTACACACACACACACACACAATAATTATATTGGTTTGTAATTTTTGTATTAGATCTCACAGTAAATTGTGTGCGTGTGTGTGCGCAGTATTTAGAGAGCATGCAGCTGAGTTACGGCGCAGCGGCGGCGGATGGGGGCGTGTACATCGTGGGGAGCTGCGGCTTCGACTCCATTCCTGCAGATTTGGGCGTAATTTACACACGGGACCAGTTTAAAGGTAAGAGACTGACCCACACACACACATGATTAATCCTGGTGTTTATTCGCACGTAATTAACTGTTAATTAATTAGTAATAAAACTCAGATCTCACTGTACTTCAGAAAATCCAGGAGAGAATCTGATGTACTTCAGTCATGTTTTGTACATACATTCTTCTAAAGACTGTGTGTGTGTGTGTGTGTGTGTGTAGGCACTCTGACAGCTGTGGAGAGTTTTCTGACCGTGAGCTCAGGACCTGAGGTCTTTATCTTTATTACAGTGTGTGTTATTTTCCACACTGGTTTGTGTCCCAGTCCTCACGCGGTGTGTGTGTCGTGTCCATCCCTCAGGGGTCATCTATCCATGATGGGACATGGCAGTCGGCCGTGTACGGGGTGGCAGACAGTGACAAGCTGAGGAGCCTGAGGAAAAAATTCAACCACAAACCGCTGCCTGTGGTCGGGGCCAAGATTAAACGAAGGTAAAATAATTCACACACAGTTATTAATACATACACACTGTTAATTGTATTCTGTATTGGTGTGTGTGTGTGTGTGTGTGTGTGTGTGTGTGTGTGTGTGTGTGTAGGAGCGCTCTGTTCTATAGTAATGAAATACAGCAGTATGCGATTCCCTTCATGGGCTCTGATCCTTCTGTGGTGAAGAGAACTCAGCGCTTCCTGTTTGAGGAACATCAACAAACTCCGGTTCGACATACAGAGACACACACAAACATATACACATACAGAGACACACACACACACACACACACAAACATATACACATACAGAGACACACACACACAAACATATACACATACAGAGACACACACACACACACACACACAAACATATACACATACAGAGACACACACAAACATATACACATACAGAGACACACACACACACACACACACAAACATATACACATACAGAGACACACACACACAAACATATACACATACAGAGACACACACACACACACACACAAACATATACACATACAGAGACACACACACACAAACATATACACATACAGACACACACACACACAAACATATACACATACAGAGACACACACACACACACATACACATACAGAGACACACACACACAAACATATACACATACAGAGACACACACACACACACACAAACATATACACATACAGAGACACACACACACAAACATATACACATACAGACACACACACACACAAACATATACACATACAGACACACACACACACAAACATATACACATACAGAGACACACACACACAAACATATACACATACAGACACACACACACACAAACATATACACATACAGAGACACACACACACACAAACATATACACATACAGAGACACACACACACACAAACATATACACATACAGAGACACACACACACACACAAACATATACACATACAGAGACACACACACACACAAACATATACACATACAGAGACACACACACACAAACATATACACATACAGAGACACACACACACACAAACATATACACATACAGAGACACACACACACAAACATATACACATACAGAGACACACACACACACAAACACAAACATATACACATACAGACACACACACACAAACATATACACATACAGAGACACACACACACACAAACATATACACATACAGAGACACCACACACACACAACAAACATATACACATACAGAGACACACAGACACACAAACATACAGAGACACACACACAAACATATACACATACAGAGACACACACACACACAAACATATACACATACAGAGACACACACACACACAAACATATACACATACAGAGACACACACACACACAAACATATACACATACAGAGACACACACACACACAAACATATACACATACAGAGACACACACACACACAAACATATACACATACAGAGACACACACACACACACAAACATATACACATACAGAGACACACACACACACAAACATATACACATACAGAGGACACACACACACACAAACATATACACATACAGAGACACACACACACACAAACATATACACATACAGACACACACACACACAAACATATACACATACAGAGACACACACACACACACAAACATATACACATACAGAGACACACACACACACACAAACATATACACATACAGACACACACACACACAAACATATACACATACAGACACACACACACACAAACATATACACATACAGACACACACACACACAAACATATACACATACAGAGACACACACACACACAAACATATACACATACAGAGACACACACACACACACAAACATATACACATACAGAGACACACACACACACACAAACATATACACATACAGAGACACACACACACACAAACATACACATACAGAGACACACACACACACAAACATATACACATACAGAGACACACACACACACAAACATATACACATACAGAGACACACACACACACAAACATATACACATACAGAGACACACACACACACAAACATATACACATACAGAGACACACACACACAAACATATACACATACAGAGACACACACACACACACAAACATATACACATACAGAGACACACACACACACAAACATATACACATACAGAGACACACACACACACAAACATATACACATAGAGACACACACACACACAAACATATACACATACAGAGACACACACACACACACAAACATATACACATACAGAGACACACACACACACAAACATATACACATACAGAGACACACACACACACAAACATATACACATACAGAGACACACACACACACAAACATATACACATACAGAGACACACACACACAAACATAGACACATACAGAGACACACACACACAAACATAGACACATACAGAGACACACACACACACAAACATAGACACATACAGAGACACACACACACACAAACATAGACACATACAGAGACACACACACACACAAACATAGACACATACAGAGACACACACACACACAAACATAGACACATACAGAGACACACACACACACAAACATAGACACATACAGAGACACACACACACACAAACATATACACATACAGAGACACACACACACACAAACATATACACATACAGAGACACACACACAAACATATACACATACAGAGACACACACACACACAAACATATACACATACAGAGACACACACACACAAACATACACATACAGAGACACACACACAAACATACACATACAGAGACACACACACAAACATATACACATACAGAGACACACACACACACAAACATATACACATACAGAGACACACACACACACACAAACATATACACATACAGAGACACACACACACACAAACATATACACATACAGAGACACACACACACACAAACATATACACATACAGAGACACACACACACACAAACATATACACATACAGAGACACACACACACACAAACATATACACATACAGAGACACACACACACACAAACATATACACATACAGAGACACACACACACAAACATATACACATACAGAGACACACACACAAACATATACACATACAGAGACACACACACACACACAAACATATACACATACAGAGACACACACACACAAACATATACACATACAGAGACACACACACACACAAACATATACACATACAGAGACACACACACACACAAACATATACACATACAGAGACACACACACACACAAACATATACACATACAGAGACACACACACACACAAACATATACACATACAGACACACACACACACAAACATATACACATACAGAGACACACACACACACAAACATATACACATACAGTGACACACACACACACACAAAACAATATACACATACAGAGACACACACACACACAAACATATACACATACAGAGACACACACACACACAAACATATACACATACAGAGACACACACACACACAAACATACACATACAGAGACACACACACACAAACATATACACATACAGAGACACACACACACAAACATATACACATACAGAGACACACACATACACATACAGAGACACACACACACACAAACATACACATACAGAGACACACACACACACAAACATATACACATACAGAGACACACACACACAAACATATACACATACAGAGACACACACACACACAAACATATACACATACAGAGACACACACACACAAACATATACACATACAGAGACACACACACACAAACATATACACATACAGAGACACACACACACAAACATATACACATACAGAGACACACACACACACAAACATATACACATACAGAGACACACACACACACAAACATATACACATACAGAGACACACACACACAAACATATACACATACAGAGACACACACACACAAACATATACACATACAGAGACACACACACACACAAACATATACACATACAGAGACACACACACACACAAACATATACACATACAGAGACACACACACACACAAACATATACACATACAGAGACACACACACACACAAACATATACACATACAGAGACACACACACACACACAAACATATACACATACAGAGACACACACACACACAAACATATACACATACAGAGACACACACACACAAACATATACACATACAGAGACACACACACACACACAAACATATACACATACAGAGACACACACACACACAAACATATACACATACAGAGACACACACACACACACAAACATATACACATACAGAGACACACACACACAAACATACACATACAGAGACACACACACACAAACATATACACATACAGAGACACACACACACACACAAACATATACACATACAGAGACACACACACACAAACATATACACATACAGAGACACACACACACACACAAACATATACACATACAGAGACACACACACACACACAAACATATACACATACAGAGACACACACACACACAAACATATACACATACAGAGACACACACACACACACAAACATATACACATACAGAGACACACACACACACACAAACATATACACATACAGAGACACACACACACACAAACATATACACATACAGAGACACACACACACACACAAACATATACACATACAGAGACACACACACACACAAACATATACACATACAGAGACACACACACACACACAAACATATACACATACAGAGACACACACACACACACAAACATATACACATACAGAGACACACACACACACACAAACATACACATACAGAGACACACACACACACACAAACATATACACATACAGAGACACACACACACACACAAACATATACACATACAGAGACACACACACACACAAACATATACACATACAGAGACACACACACACACACAAACATATACACATACAGAGACACACACACACAAACATATACACATACAGAGACACACACACACAAACATATACACATACAGAGACACACACACACACAAACATATACACATACAGAGACACACACACACACAAACATATACACATACAGAGACACACACACACACAAACATATACACATACAGAGACACACACACACACAAACATACACATACAGAGACACACACACACACAAACATATACACATACAGAGACACACACACACAAACATATACACATACAGAGACACACACACACAAACATATACACATACAGAGACACACACACACAAACATATACACATACAGAGACACACACACACACAAACATATACACATACAGAGACACACACACACACAAACATATACACATACAGAGACACACACACACACAAACATATACACATACAGAGACACACACACACACACAAACATATACACATACAGAGACACACACACACACAAACATATACACATACAGAGACACACACACACACACAAACATATACACATACAGAGACACACACACACACACAAACATATACACATACAGAGACACACACACACACAAACATATACACATACAGAGACACACACACACACAAACATATACACATACAGAGACACACACACACACAAACATATACACATACAGAGACACACACACACACACAAACATATACACATACAGAGACACACACACACACAAACATATACACATACAGAGACACACACACACACAAACATATACACATACAGAGACACACACACACAAACATATACACATACAGAGACACACACACACACACAAACATATACACATACAGAGACACACACACACACAAACATATACACATACAGAGACACACACACACACAAACATATACACATACAGAGACACACACACACACACAAACATATACACATACAGAGACACACACACACACAAACATATACACATACAGAGACACACACACACACAAACATATACACATACAGAGACACACACACACACACAAACATATACACATACAGAGACACACACACACACAAACATACACATACAGAGACACACACACACACACAAACATATACACATACAGAGACACACACACACAAACATATACACATACAGAGACACACACACACACAAACATATACACATACAGAGACACACACACACACACAAACATATACACATACAGAGACACACACACACACAAACATACACATACAGAGACACACACACACACAAACATATACACATACAGAGACACACACACACACACACATATACACACACACACACATATACACCCACACACACACACATATACACATACAGAGACACACACACACAAACATATACACATACAGAGACACACACACACACAAACATATACACATACAGAGACACACACACACACAAACATATACACATACAGAGACACACACACACACAAACATATACACATACAGAGACACACACACACACAAACATATACACATACAGAGACACACACACACAAACATATACACATACAGAGACACACACACACACAAACATATACACATACAGAGACACACACACACACAAACATATACACATACAGAGACACACACACACACACAAACATATACACATACAGAGACACACACACACACAAACATATACACATACAGAGACACACACACACACAAACATACACATACAGAGACACACACACACACAAACATACACATACAGAGACACACACACACACAAACATATACACATACAGAGACACACACACACACACACAAACATATACACATACAGAGACACACACACACACACATATACACATACAGAGACACACACACACACATATACACATACAGACACACACACACACACATATACACATACAGAGACACACACACACACACATATACACATACAGAGACACACACACACACATATACACATACAGACACACACACACAAACATATACACATACAGACACACACACACAAACATATACACATACAGAGACACACACACACACAAACATACACATACAGAGACACACACACACACAAACATACACATACAGAGACACACACACACACACAAACATATACACATACAGAGACACACACACACAAACATATACACATACAGAGACACACACACACACAAACGTATACACATACAGAGACACACACACAGAGACACACACACACAAACATATACACATACAGAGACACACACACACACAAACATATACACATACAGAGACACACACACACACAAACATATACACATACAGAGACACACACACACACAAACATATACACATACAGAGACACACAGACACACAAACATATACAGCATACAGAGACACACACACACACACACATATACACATACAGTGACACACACACACACAAACATACACATACAGAGACACACACACACACAAACATATACACATACAGAGACACACACACACACAAACATATACACATACAGAGACACACACACACACAAACATATACACATACAGAGACACACACACACAAACATATACACATACAGAGACACACACACACACAAACATATACACATACAGAGACACACACACACACAAACATATACACATACAGAGACACACACACACACAAACATATACACATACAGAGACACACACACACACAAACATATACACATACAGAGACACACACACACACAAACATATACACATACAGAGACACACACACACACAAACATATACACATACAGAGACACACACACACACAAACATATACACATACAGAGACACACACACACACAAACATATACACATACAGAGACACACACACACACAAACATACACATACAGAGACACACACACACACAAACATATACACATACAGAGACACACACACACAAACATATACACATACAGAGACACACACACACAAACATATACACATACAGAGACACACACACACAAACATATACACATACAGAGACACACACACACACACAAACATATACACATACAGAGACACACACACACACACAAACGTATACACATACAGAGACACACACACACACAAACGTATACACATACAGAGACACACACACACACAAACGTATACACATACAGAGACACACACACACACACGTATACACATACAGAGACACACACACACAAACATATACACATACAGAGACACACACACACACAAACATATACACATACAGACACACACACACAAACATATACACATACAGAGACACACACACACACAAACATATACACATACAGAGACACACACACACACACAAACGTATACACATACAGAGACACACACACACAAACGTATACACATACAGAGACACACACACACACAAACATACACATACAGAGACACACACACACACACACAAACATACACATACAGAGACACACACACACACACAAACATATACACATACAGAGACACACACACACACAAACATACACATACAGAGACACACACACACACACAAACATATACACATACAGAGACACACACACACACAAACATATACACATACAGAGACACACACACACACACAAACATATACACATACAGAGACACACACACAAACATATACACATACAGAGACACACACACACACACAAACATACACATACAGAGACACACACACACACACACACATATACACATACAGAGACACACACACACACACATACACATACAGAGACACACACACACATACACATACAGAGACACACACACACAAACATATACACATACAGAGACACACACACACACAAACATATACACATACAGAGAGACACACACACACACAAACATATACACATACAGAGACACACACACACACACAAACATATACACATACAGAGACACACACACACACACAAACATATACACATACAGAGACACACACACACAAACATATACACATACAGAGACACACACACACAAACATACACATACAGAGACACACACACACAAACATATACACATACAGAGACACACACACACAAACATATACACATACAGAGACACACACACACACACAAACATATACACATACAGAGACACACACACACACACAAACATACACATACAGAGACACACACACACACAAACATATACACATACAGAGACACACACACACACAAACATATACACATACAGAGACACACACACACACACAAACATATACACATACAGAGACACACACACACACACAAACATATACACATACAGAGACACACACACACACACAAACATACACATACAGAGACACACACACACACAAACATACACATACAGAGACACACACACAAACATATACACATACAGAGACACACACACACAAACATATACACATACAGAGACACACACACACACACAAACATACACATACAGAGACACACACACACACACAAACATACACATACAGAGACACACACACACACAAACATATACACATACAGAGACACACACACACACAAACATATACACATACAGAGACACACACACACACAAACATATACACATACAGAGACACACACACACACAAACATACACATACAGAGACACACACACACACACAAACATATACACATACAGAGACACACACACACACACAAACATATACACATACAGAGACACACACACACACACAAACATACACATACAGAGACACACACACACACAAACATATACACATACAGAGACACACACACACACACAAACATATACACATACAGAGACACACACATACACATACAGAGACACACACACACACATACACATACAGAGACACACACACACACAAACATATACACATACAGAGACACACACACACACAAACATATACACATACAGAGACACACACACACACAAACATATACACATACAGAGACACACACACACACACAAACATATACACATACAGAGACACACACACACACACAAACATATACACATACAGAGACACACACACACACACAAACATATACACATACAGAGACACACACACACACACAAACATATACACATACAGAGACACACACACACAAACGTATACACATACAGAGACACACACACACACAAACGTATACACATACAGAGACACACACACACAAACGTATACACATACAGAGACACACACACACACACGTATACACATACAGAGACACACACACACAAACATATACACATACAGAGACACACACACACAAACATATACACATACAGACACACACACACAAACATATACACATACAGAGACACACACACACAAACATATACACATACAGAGACACACACACACACACAAACGTATACACATACAGAGACACACACACACAAACGTATACACATACAGAGACACACACACACACACACAAACATACACATACAGAGACACACACACACACACAAACATACACATACAGAGACACACACACACACACAAACATATACACATACAGAGACACACACACACACAAACATACACATACAGAGACACACACACACACAAACATACACATACAGAGACACACACACACAAACATACACATACAGAGACACACACACACACAAACATATACACATACAGAGACACACACACACACACAAACATATACACATACAGAGACACACACACACACAAACATATACACATACAGAGACACACACACACACAAACATATACACATAGAGACACACACACACACAAACATATACACATACAGAGACACACACACACACACAAACATATACACATACAGAGACACACACACACACAAACATATACACATACAGAGACACACACACACACAAACATATACACATACAGAGACACACACACACAAACATATACACATACAGAGACACACACACACAAACATATACACATACAGAGACACACACACACAAACATATACACATACAGAGACACACACACACACAAACATATACACATACAGAGACACACACACACAAACATATACACATACAGAGACACACACACACACAAACATACACATACAGAGACACACACACACACAAACATACACATACAGAGACACACACACAAACATACACATACAGAGACACACACACACACAAACATATACACATACAGAGACACACACACACACAAACATACACATACAGAGACACACACACACACAAACATACACATACAGAGACACACACACACACAAACATACACATACAGAGACACACACACACACAAACATACACATACAGAGACACACACACACACAAACATACACATACAGAGACACACACACACACAAACATATACACATACAGAGACACACACACACACAAACATACACATACAGAGACACACACACACACACAAACATACACATACAGAGACACACACACACACACAAACATATACACATACAGAGACACACACACACACACACAAACATATACACATACAGAGACACACACACACACACACAAACATATACACATACAGAGACACACACACACACACACACAAACATATACACATACAGAGACACACACACACACACAAACATATACACATACAGAGACACACACACACACAAACATATACACATACAGACACACACACACTTGAAATGTTTGTTGTATTTGTCTCAGCAGGCCCTGGGTGGGCGGAGTCTCAGTGCCAGTGGTCAGTAACAGTGAGGTGTGTTGGTGCTGATTTGTTCTGGTCTGTCCTCAGGTCCAGTACGGAGCGTATGCTGGAGTGGGGAGAATCTCCTCTGTTATAAAACTGCTCTTCGCCGGTTTCATCTTCTTCTTACTCGTCAAGTTCAGCTTTGGCAGAAACCTTCTGATTAAAGTATTTTATTCCGTATTATTCCTGCCCTGATCTCACACACACACAGATACACTATATTGCCAAAAGTATTCGCTCACCTGCCTTGACTCGCATATGAACTTAAGTGACATCCCATTCCTAATCCATAGGGTTCAATATGACGTCGGTCCACCCTTTGCAGCTATAACAGCTTCAACTCTTCTGGGAAGGCTGTCCACAAGGTTTAGGAGTGTGTTTATGGGAATTTTTGACCATTCTTCCAGAAGCGCATTTGTGAGGTCACACACTGATGTTGGACGAGAAGGCCTGGCTCTCAGTCTCCGCTCTAATTCATCCCAAAGGTGTTCTATGGGGTTGAGGTCAGGACTCTGTGCAGGCCAGTCAAGTTCATCCACACCAGACTCTGTCATCCATGTCTTTATGGACCTTGCTTTGGTCACTGGTGCACAGTCATGTTGGAAGAGGAAGGGGCCAGCTCCAAACTGTTCCCACAAAGTTGGGAGCATGGAATTGTCCAAAATGTCTTGGTATGCTGAAGCATTCAGAGTTCCTTTCACTGGAACTAAGGGGCCAAGCCCAGCTCCTGAAAAACAACCCCACACCATAATCCCCCCTCCACCAAACTTTACACTTGGCACAATGCAGTCAGACAAGTACCGTTCTCCTGGCAACCGCCAAACCCAGACTCGTCCATCAGATTGCCAGATGGAGAAGCGCGATTCGTCCCTCCAGAGAACGCGTCTCCACTGCTCTAGAGTCCAGTGGCGGCGTGCTTTACACCACTGCATCCGACGCTTTGCATTGCACTTGGTGATGTATGGCTTGGATGCAGCTGCTCGGCCATGGAAACCCATTCCATGAAGCTCTCTGCACACTGTTCTTCAGCTCATCTGAAGGCCACATGAAGTTTGGAGGTCTGTAGCGATTGACTCTGCAGAAAGTTGGCGACCTCTTCGCACTATGCGCCTCAGCATCCGCTGACCCCGCTCCGTCAGTTTACGTGGCCTACCACTTCGTGGCTGAGTTGCTGTCGTTCCCAAACACTTCCACGTTCTTATAATACAGCTGACAGTTGACTGTGGAATATTTAGGAGCGAGGAAATTTCACGACTGGATTTGTTGCACAGGTGGCATCCTATCACAGTTCCACGCTGGAATTCACTGAGCTCCTGAGAGCGACCCATTCTTTCACAAATGTTTGTAAAAACAGTCTGCATGCCTAGGTGCTTGATTTTATACACCTGTGGCCATGGAAGTGATTGGAACACCTGATTCTGATTATTTGGATGGGTGAGCGAATACTTTTGGCAATATAGTGTGTATACACACACACACACACACATATATACACACACACTGCACTTTCACTTCTTATTTTGTCTGAAACGTTTTCTGTAACCAACATACCCAAAATATTTCTCTTCCATTGTCCGGGCAGTTTCCAGAGTTTTTCTCCTTTGGATATTTCTCCAAAGCTGGACCGAGTCGGAAACAGGTAGGATACGGACCAGTTCTGCCGCTACCACTAATAAACTAATCCAGACTAGCGTAACATCTGTTCAGACGAGACACTGGTGATCTAACCTGGTATATACCCCAGTATAATGAGCAGTGTCTTACTGATACTTTCATTCATCACTAACAATATAAAGTACTGTCATTAATCACACACACACACGGTGTTAGTGTTCATTAGCTTTTTATGAAATGTCCCTCATTTGTGTGTGTGTGTGTGTGTAGATGGAGGGATCATCATTTCGTTTTGCGTTCTTTGGTGAAGGTTACAGTGATGGTCAGGATCTGTCTCAGGGGAAACCCAACGCTAGAATCCGCACCCTCGTCCAGGGACCAGGTACACTCTCGCATTAATAATAAGAGTTTGGATCAAATGAAGTTGAATCAGAATAAATCTGAATAATAAAAGAAAGATTTATCATGAATAGTGTCGTTGTTCTGATCCTGCTGAAGGGAAGCATGTAGAGTCAGTGAAAACTGAGCATCAGATATTCTAATAGGACTGTACGGTCATGCTGTAGCGCCCCCTGGAGTCCAGTTTAAACTGATTTATTTTCAGGAGAAAAAACATTACAGTTAAAATAGTTCTTCAGGACCGTTTCACACCCTGTGTGTGTAACAGAGGATAATTGTGTGTAGTAAATATGCTATTAATGCTCTGTGTGTGTGTGTGTGTGTGTGTTACAGAGGCAGGTTATGTTGCAACACCGATCGCCATGGTGCAGGCGGCTCTCACCATCCTCACTGAACCTGACACTCTGCCCAAAAAGTTAGTCACAGTTTATTAATGATTAACTATACAGCTGTCTCTCTCTGTTCCCCTCTGTGTGTGTCTCTCTCTCTCTCTGTATATATATATATATATATATATATATATATATATATATATATATATATATATATATATATATATATATATATATATATATATATATATATATATAAAAATATCTCTCTCTGTGCCTCTCTCTGTCTCTTTCTCTCCCTCTGTCTCTCTCTATATATATATATATATCTCCCTCTGTGTGTGTGTCTCTCTCTCCCTCCCTCTCACTCTGTGTAACTTGAGTAACTCATTGTTCTTACACACTCATTGTCCACTTTATTAGGAACATTCATGGAGAGTTCTATGATCAATCACATGGTACATACATAAATTTCTGCAGATCCAGGTCAAGACATCAAACATCTGTATGAAGAAAACATCTGATCTCTGTGACTATAGTGTGGGTGTTGGTGTTAGATTAGAACCTGCTGGGATTTTCACACAACAGTCTCGAGTTTCAGAATGGTGTGAAAAACAAAAAACACTGAGTGTGAGAAAGTTCTGGAAACAATCTTGATAAGAGAGAGTGGAGGAGAAAGACTAGACTGGTTCAAGCTGCCAGGAAGGATATAGTGAATAATGAATTTTCTAATCAGTGGCGTGTGTGTGTGTGTGTGCGCAGAGGTGGTGTGTATACCCCCGGAGCTGCCTTCGCTAAAACCTCCCTCATCAAACGTCTGGATCAACACGGCATCCATTTCTCTGTGCTGTGAGAAGAAGCGAAGTGGAGTTTAACACAGCGAACCTTCAGCACTACATATCACTTGCTCTGATTAGCGCTTAGCATCAAGGCTTACATGCAGGATTAAATTCATCTACTTCATTCTGAACATAGAGACCCCTCACTGATGTAGTCCATTACTTTTGCACTAAAGAGGTGACACACACACACACACACACACACACACACACACACACACACACACACACACACACAGTGTATGTGAGAAATATATAGCCTGAGGTAGCCTGGGTTAGCTATAGACTTAGCATTAATTCACCTGTGTGTATCAGTTTTGGTTTGTGGAGAATTTAAATAACACATTTATAACATGTATGTTGTGTGTTTTTCCCCTGTAACTTTTGCACTAATGAATTAAAGGCTACAGAAGAGATTAATTTAATCACAGTTCTAATGTTATTGAACTTTTCTCTATTATACTGAGCGCACACTTACACCCGGAGCTAACGGATTATTATTTATTATTTATTGTATTATAATTTAGTGAAGTGTGGAGGGGATCACAGCTGATATTTTACTCAGAGGCACTGATGGGTCCTTACTGACCCTGCCTCTGACAGGTGTGTGTGTTGTGTGGAGGTGTGTGTTGTGTTGTGTGGAGGTGTGTGTTGTGTGGAGGTGTGTGTTGTGTTGTGTGGAGGTGTGTGTTGTGTTGTGTGGAGGTGTGTGTTGTGGAGGTGTGTGGTGTGGAGGTGTGTGGTGTGTGGAGGTGTGTTGTGTTGTGTGGAGGTGTGTGTTGTGTGGAGGTGTGTGTTGTGTAGAGGTGTGTGTTGTGTTGTGTGGAAGTGTGTTGTGTTGTGTAGAGGTGTGTGTTGTGTTGTGTGGAAGTGTGTTGTGTTGTGTAGAGGTGTGTGTTGTGTTGTGTGGAAGTGTGTTGTGTTGTGTTGTGTGGAGGTGTGTGTTGTGTTGTGTGGAGGTGTGTGTTGTGTGGAGGTGTGTGTTGTGTTGTGTGGAGGTGTGTGGTGTGGAGGTGTGTGTTGTGTTGTGTGGAGGTGTGTGTTGTGTTGTGTGGAGGTGTGTGTTGTGTTGTGTGGAGGTGTGTGTTGTGTTGTGTGGAGGTGTGTGTTGTGTTGTGTGGAGGTGTGTGTTGTGTTGTGTGGAGGTGTGTGTTGTGTGGAGGTGTGTTGTGTTGTGTGGAGGTGTGTTGTGTTGTGTAGAGGTGTGTGTTGTGTAGAGGTGTGTGTTGTGTGGAGGTGTGTGTTGTGTTGTGTGGAGGTGTGTGGTGTGGAGGTGTGTGTTGTGTGGAGGTGTGTGTTGTGTTGTGTGGAGGTGTGTGTTGTGTTGTGTGGAGGTGTGTGTTGTGTGGAGGTGTGTGTTGTGTGGAGGTGTGTTGTGTTGTGTGGAGGTGTGTTGTGTTGTGTAGAGGTGTGTGTTGTGTAGAGGTGTGTGTTGTGTAGAGGTGTGTGTTGTGTGGAGGTGTGTGTTGTGTTGTGTAGAGGTGTGTTGTGTTGTGTAGAGGTGTGTTGTGTTGTGTAGAGGTGTGTGTTGTGTGGAGGTGTGTGTTGTGTGGAGGTGTGTGTTGTGTGGAGGTGTGTGTTGTGTGGAGGTGTGTGTTGTGTGGAGGTGTGTGTTGTGTAGAGAAGGTAAACTCACCTGTCCTGTGTGTTGGTTAAGAGCAGGTTACAGATTTCTCTCTCTTCCTGCGCACTATGGCTGCCACGTCCTGCTTCAGTGTGCACACACACTTCTCCAACTGCTCACTGAACTCTCTCAGCATGTGTGTGTGTTCATCCACAAAGAATCTCAGATCCTGCAGGTCGGCCTCCTCCTGACACACACACACACACACACACACACACACACACACACATTAAGGGCAAATTAAGTTCTGCAGCAGTAAAGGTGACTAGAAGCAGATAAAATGTGATGTATATTTAGAACTGAACCGTTGGACACGAGGGAAACTCGGAGCCCTCGGACAGAGAGTGCGGGCAGTTTATTCTCAATCTTGACATGTTTAGAGAAGGTTTTTAAAGATACTGAAGGTCCAGTACACTGGGTCTGTGTCTGCACAGTCGCTGCAGCTGAGCTCTAACTGCGGTCATGCTGTGATAAAACACTTTCAGAGCTCGAGCGAATTCGGCGTCACAGCTGGACTTCAGACTTCCTCTGCGCTCTTGAGGACACGCCATACCTGCAATCGGGACACAGCCGCTTCAGAGTGAGGTCACAAACTCTGACCAACTCAACGTCACTGTTTTACTGTAGACCTTTAATCCCAGACTCAGATAACTCACAGAAACGAGTGGAGTGTGTGAGCCGTGTATATTACCGTTTCGAGTATTGAGCTGTTCTCTCAGTGTGTGGTTCTCTCTCCTCAGTGCTGCATTGGTGTTCTTCAGTTCTTCTAGATCCTCCTGAAGAACTCGCAGACACACACACTGATCTGACACCGAGCTATCCACACTCTACATACACACACACACACACACACACACACACACACACACACACACACACACACACACCTCACATCATGAAAATGGCCTATGGACTGTAAATGATAAAGGTAAAACTAAAGGTGTATGAGAGAGAGAACAAATAACTCCTAACTGTGTGCTCCATGTCAGCTGTGTCGATGAGGATGATGTTTTCTGGAGTTTTCCTCACATCATGCAGACCTGACATCATGTCAGAGCATCCCTCTGCACACACGGGGCAAAACAGAGGAACAGAGCCTTAAATAGCCTGTGTGTGTGTACCCTATAGACCCCACAGCTGCAGTACCACAGCGTTACTCTGCAGGTATATGAGCAGTGTGTGTGTGTGTGTGTGTGTGTGTGTGTGTGTGTGTGTGTGTGTGTGTGTGTGTACGTGTACCCTGTAGACCCCACAGCTGCAGTACCACAGCGTTACTCTGCAGGTAGGTGAGCAGAGTGTGTGACGTGTTCAGGGCTGTGAAGTGAACACTGTAATCCAGCTGTGTGTTCACACACTGCCACACCGCCTGAGTGTAGAGTGGCTCACTGCAGTCAAACATCTGGAACCTGAACACACCCATACATTTACATTCAGAACTTCATAAATTAACATTAAAACCCTGATTGTTGTTTTTGTGTTCCATCTCAGCCATCCTGCACACACACACACACACACACACACACACACACACACTGTAACATTCTGTAATACATATTCACACAAACACAGTGTAACACACCCAATCTGGATTCCACGGGTTCGAACCTCTTTGACCCAGCGCAGCCCACAGCACTGATCCAGGATCAGCTGGAAATCCAGTCGCTTTCCAAGCAGCTCTGTGGGATCAATCAGGATATCATGCTCTCCCAGGGGCCTGGACACACACACACACACACACACACACACACACACACACACACACACACACACACACACACACACACACACACACACACACACACACACACACACACACACACACCAGTTAATGTTCTGTAAGTAGGAGTCTACTACAGTAACACAGTTGAATATTACCCACAATCCCTCGGGGCTGCAGGGTACTAAGCGTGCATGTAGCATGGCCTCCTCAGTGCCCTCTGGTCCCACCACCTCCACCTGTTCATCCATGGCAATGCGGAATGCCAGCGAGTGAAGCCACAGGTGAGCACTGCCCAGGTGTAGAGGCTCCACTGGGTCCCAGAAGGGGTCTTTATCCTGGGGCAGTGACGCCCCCTGCTGGTACACCTCCTCCATCAGGAACTTACGGTTAATAAACTTCCCTTTGGACCACAACCACACCTGTACGAGGGCGGAGCCAGTGACAAGGCCTCAATGTAACACTAATCTGCTAGCTATATTTAATGAATAAAACATTCTATACATTTAATCTACCAGCTAGCTATTTAATATACACCAATAAACCTATGTGTGTCACACTAACCTATTTAACAGCAGGTTATCTTCATTACACTGCTGCTCTAACCTCTGTACCCAAAATCATGGACATTACTGACCTGTTTGCTTTGCACGTTCGTCACTCTGACCACAATCTCCTTCTCCAGGTCGTGACCTTTAGAGTCAGACATGGCCAGGTTCTTAATCTCCAACTTAAACTCCACCCCCTGGAAAATAATAGCAGAAACTTTTTTTTATTAGCAAAACAAAAAAGTCTAATGAGAAGAGTACAAACAGAGAACAGGGGCTCTAAGAAACACAAAAAAACTCAGAAAAGGGAACATGAGTAAGATATAAAGAAACTGGGGAACTCATGGACACTAGAAAGGAGTGAACTAAAAAAAACTAGGGAATGTCTAGACACAGTCTGGAGGACTAGACAGCAGACAAACTAGGTAATGTCTTAAAATAAGATAAAAAGAAATTAGAGTAAAAGAACAGGTAACTGTAACGTACTGCAGAGCCAGAGTAGGGTTACAGTATTAAAGGGTTTTCTGAAACAAGACAGACCTTTTCTACTATGTATCAGTGTAGAGTGAAAGAAAGTGGACAGAGAGATGGACAGAGCTGATGATTAAGAGTTAATGGCGTTCATCACCTTGTTCAGTTCCTGACTCATCTGGTTGGCCTCCGTCACCATCGGCATCAGTCTGATGTAGTTGTAAAAGGCGGCTAGGAGACTGGGGTTGGGCTGAAGGGACCCTACAGAGACACAAAGTGTAGTGGACACAGCTGAGAGCACATATCTATACCCAGTCTGATGCTGTCCCGATAACACACTGGTCATATTAAACACACGCACTCTGTCCAGGTGTGTGACACAGTGTGTGCAGGTGAACTCCCTCTGCTGCCGCCAGTTCAGACTGGAAATAATCATAATCATAACGACTCCAATCGTCTCCGAGCCGCTCCGAGGGAAAACCCACATACAGGAAGGTGCTGTTGGAGCCCAGGATCACGCGGTTCTAAAAGAAGAACATGGCTTTATCCAACAAATCAAAATAAAGAGAAATAAACAAAACAAAAAACAAGGAAGATGCCAAAGAGAAAACAAAGAGAGAGAAAGGAATAAACAACTGGACATGAGAGTCCATAGAGCACTGAAATAAAGAAAGCAAGAAGACAAGAAGGTAATTCCCTGTTAAACAAGACATTATTCTGTATAATAATAATAATAATAATAATAATAATAATAATAATAATAATAATAATAATAATGTGAGGTACCAGATGCTGGAGCTCTGTTGTCTGAGATATGGATATACCATTAACTATGACCTTTGACCCTGACACTGGAGTGATTGTCACTCGACGCTGCTGATTAGAGAAGACTGCATGTTGCTCCTGAATACTTACACACACACACACACACACACACACTCTTTAAACACCCATATTATAAGTCCTGATTCTCTGGAGTTTTATGTGAATAACATAACATGAAGTTTCAGCTTTAACCCTCAGTAACTCTTACCCCAGTCCTCTGATGGAGATGGCTCTCGGTGAAGAAGCGTCTACTGAACCCACGACCCACTCTCCTACACAAACACCAGAACAAAACACTGAGAAACACACACACACATACACCTAACATTTAACACAGAATAGCACTGCTCTGACTGACCCTCCTGAATAAAGAGCTTGATGACTCCAGAGAGCTGTGCGTCTTCATTAATGTTCAGCATGTAGGGAAACATCTGCATCATCCTTCGCTCCTGTCCTCCAGCATCGATCAGGGCCAGGCAGGGATAGAACATTCATTACTCTCTTCATTATTTCTCCATTTAGACTTTTAGACATTTAGACTAGTATCATATTGTGTGTGTGTGTGTGTGTGTGAGACCTGTGTAATGGCAGTGTACTGGCTCTCCCAGTCTTTCAGCGATTCCTGAAGGTGTTGCTCCCACAGAGTCTGAATTGCTCGGATCTGCAGCTCATTGTGAGTCAGCAAACGCCGCAGATCTTCTACATGTACATACACAGAGACACACGGAGATACACACACACACACAGATACAGAGTCCTCAGACCTTAGAAAGATGAAATCTTTGGAACAGAAATACTAGGGAACTGATTTTCTTGGTATTTTCTTTGTCCTCACTCATCTCCTGGTCAGACCGTCTCCCATTCTGGTCCAGTTTACTGAGCTTCAGCAACAGTTTAGCATTTTCAGCTTTCAGTTCTTTAACCAGTCTCTCCGTCGGGCCCTCGTTCACCACGGCCTTGTTTTGGATCCGTTTGGCTCTGAAAGACAAATCTCCTTTTATCAAAGTTTGCTATATTTTCATATCACTCAGGGTTCAGTTTCTAAATTTCTAAATCAAGCACTGTTAAATCTCTCTTTTTTAGCTTAGATACACACACCTCCGCTTTTAACACAATACATCAGCAGATATCGTTAACACACAGGTGGGTTCCTTTAGTAAGCTAATCATAAAAACAACCAAAACTACTGATATTCAAAACATTTGAACAGTTAGGACACTGACAAACATGACACAAACACAAGTAACAAGAAAAGAAGAGAAGAGATCAAGAAGAACAGATGAAAAAGAAGTCAACAAGGAATCACCTGGTAAGAAGAAAAAGGGGAGTCCTGAAAGGTAAGAGGTAATGAGGCTAAGGAAAAGGGAAACTAAGGACACTAAAAATAAATCTAGAAAAAGAGGCAAGTTAATGAGAAATAATCACCTGAAAAAATGAAGAAGAGAGTCAGGAGGATGATTACAGGGGTTAATTGGGGGAAGAAACAAAATCAAAAGACAATGAAATCTAGAACAAAGGAAACTAGGGCTGAAAGAAGATAGAGATCCCCTGGAAATAAAAAAAAGAGGAACAAGAGAACTAAGGACCATCTGAAAACAGACTGAGGACGAGAGACACCAGGAGACACCTGGGCTGTAGAGTAATGAACATGTAGTAACCTACGAAGTAAACTACATTAACCTTATTCTGTGTGTGTGTGTGTGTGTGTGTGTATGTGTGTGTATTAGAGAACAGGATGAAGAGAACCCACCTCTCGGCGTAGCGTAGTGTGGACAGTGACTCCTCGTAGCAGATATCAGCTGGACTGAGAGTCGCGATCTGAAGAAACACATTCAGTCTGTTTGAGTGTGAGAGCTGAGGGACGTCAGGAACAAGAGTGAACAGTGAAATGTAAACAGGGTCAGTGATAAAGTGACCATGACGGTGCGGCTGTTTCCTCCCAGCGCAGACTGCAGGAGTTTGGTGAGAACAGAGTCTCTGTAGGGAATATACACCACTCTCTTCCCCAAGGCCACTTCTGCGAGGGCACTACAGAGTAAACACAAACACCGCAATCAAAGAATACACATCAAATACACACTCATACAGAAACTGGAACAAACACTCACTGTCCTTTCACTGTCCTATCCATTCAAAATTCTCTGTTTTATTTACATCTTCTGAAATTTTTGGTGATAGATCCTTATTTTATTTTAGTATTTTTTCAATATCTTTTATTTTTTTCAATCAGTATTTCTCATTCCTGATTCATATAAAATCGGTCAAATCAGAAGATTTATCTCACATTTAAAGTGCGAGTCAGCACTCTTCTTCTCAACACAATCAAGTACACCGCGTGTTCAGACCTGATCACGTTCCCCAGAGTGGTGAGACTCAGATTAATGGCTGTTCCCTCTTTAAGACGATCCACCTCTGACCCTGAAGACCTTTGCCTTTCACTTCCTGCCAGGTCAACCAGGTTAATGTTGGACTGTTTAGTGATGCACTCCTTTGAGAAAATCTGTGGAAATAAATACATTTTAAGAAATCTAAACCAATATGCTGTGTTGTTTTCTGTCAGTCTGTTCTACTACACTTTACATGTGATCCTACAGGAAGCAGAGACACGAAGGGTGGAGGATGTCCGTGTTCTAAAGCTCTAATGTCTCTGATGTTTCTACAGTTCAGCTTCTGAGAAAAACAGAGTGACATCAGGTGTTACTGTTCCCTCTACCTGTTTGAGCTGTATGATGATGAGCATGTGTGAGCGGCTGCTGTTGGGGTTCAGGTGTGTGGCAGCGGTGGTGCGTGTGCGGGTTCCCTGCTCCATCAGCTGCTCCACCTGCACTGCGCTCTCACATGCCACCCTGCGCAGCCCCTCCACGTAAAAACCACGCTGCTGATCCTCACGCACACGCAGACCACTGGACGAACGACTTGACCTGGACAACAAGTCAATCACCTGCACATTACACACACACACACACACACACACATACACCTTTATCAGGTGATTATCATTGTGTGATGATTTAAGTTTAGTGCATGATGATAAACTGTAGGCTACAGGGTTCTGCTAAAAATGGGACACAAACTAGAGACTTGATAAATGTTGAATCAAATGAGTCATGAATCAAATGTCAAGTCAAATAAGTGATGAATCAAACAAGTGGATCATCAATTAATCTAAAATTTAAATTGCACAAAAGAATCAAATAGAAATATTCAAGAAAAAGAGGGCTGTAGAAACCGAGATATTACAAGATTAATAAAATAACATTACCTGTTCATTATATATTTCTAACATGCTGAAAGAAACCTGGAGACAGAGGACACACTGATCAGTGTAGATGATTATAATGTATAGATTCTTTAACATTTTATAACATTATACTCTACCAACACATACACATAATCTAGGTGTGAGTCAGGCAGACAGACTGACAGACAGATGGACAGACAGACAGGCAACCAGACAGACAGGCAGAGAGACAGACAGGCAGACAGTCAACCAGACAGACAGACAGTCAGGCAGGCGGGTAGATAGACAGACAGGCAGAAAGACAGGCAGAGAACCAGACAGACAGAGCGGCAGACAGACAGGCAGGCAGGTGGGTAGATAGGCAGACAGGCAGACAGACAGGCAGGCAGGAAGACAGGCAGGAAGACAGACAGACAGACAGTCAACCAGACAGACAGACATACTGACGGATAGGCAGGCAATCAAATAACCAGACAGATAGACAGACAGGCAGAGAACCAGATAGACAGAGTGGCAGATAGACAGGCAGGCAGACAGAAAGGCAGGCAGACAGGCGGGTAGATAGACAGACAGGCAGACAGACAGGCAACCAGGCTGACAGACAGACAGGCAGACAGACAGGCAGAAAGACAGACAAACAGACAACACACAGACCTGGCACTGGCATCTGTCCTGATTGGCTGTGATGTAGGTGAAGACTGAGTGACAGAGATTTGGGACGAGGCCCTTGTTGGCTCCGAAGCCCATCATGGAGTAACTTTTCCCTGACCCGGTCTGACCGTACGCCAGCAGGGTGGCATTATAGCCCTGCAGAGCGTTATTCAGAATCCCCTGCCCCAGTTCAGCAAACACACAAGCCTAGGGGAAACACACACACACACACACTGTCTTATAATTATAATATGTCTTATTTCTATTACTGTATCACTTAAAAATAACAGTAAATTAACAGAAAAATAATTGTACATAAATAAAATTAAACTGTAATACATAAAAAAATATATATATATATATATATATATATAAATTTATTTTTTACTGCAGACGTGAGGAAAACTCTAAGCAGAGTTAACCCACGGAAAGCTGCTGGACCAGACAACATTCCTGGCAGAGTGCTCAGGGAATGTGCAGAACAGCTAGGGGATGTCTTCACGGACATCTTCAACATCTCCCTGAGCAGCGCCGTCGTCCCAAAGTGCCTAAAGTCAACCACCATCATCCCCGTGCCAAAGAAGTCTCCAGTGTCCTGTCTCAATGACTACCGCCCCGTTGCACTCACACCCATCATCATGAAGTGCTTCGAGAGGCTCGTCATGAGACACATCAAGAACCTGCTGCCACCTTCACTAGACCCCATGCAGTTTGCATATCGTCCAAATCACTCCACAGACGATGTCATCAGCACAACCCTCCATCTGACCCTCACACACCTGGACAATAAAGACACTTACCTACGAATGATGTTCATTGACTTCAGTTCAGTATTCAATACGATCATTCCTCAGCACCTGATGGAGAAGCTGAGTCTGTTGGGCATCAACACCTCTCTCTGCAACTGGATCCTGGATTTCCTGACTGGGAGACCTCAGTCAGTCCGGATCAGGAACAGCATCTCCAGCACCACCACACTGAGCACTGGAGCTCCTCAGGGCTGTGTGCTCAGTCCACTGCTGTTCCCTCTGCTGACTCACGACTGTGCAGCAATGAACAGCTCCAACCACATCATCAAGTTCTCCGATGACACGACCGTGGTGGGTCACATCAGCAAGAACGACGAGTCAGCATACAGAGAGGAGGTGCAACATCTAACAGCCTGGTGCAGAGCCAACAACCTCTCCCTGAACGTCGACAAGACCAAAGAGATGGTTGTTGACTTCAGGAGAGCACAGAGTGACCATTCTCCACTGAACATCGATGGGTCCATCATGGAGATCGTCAAGAGCATCAAATTCCTTGGTGTCCACCTGGTGGAGGACCTCATCTGGTCACTCAACACCAGCTCCATCACCAGGAAAGCCCAGCAGCACCTCTACTTCCTGTGGAGGCTGAGGAAAGCCCATCTCCCTCCCCCCATCCTGACTGTGTTCTACAGAGAGACCATGGAGAGCGTCCTGAGCAGCTGCATCACTGCCTGGTTTGGGAACTGGACCGTCTCAGATCACAAGACCCTTCAGGGGATAGTGAGGACAGACACACACCCCTCACACTCCCCTCACACACCCCACACACCCCTCACACACCCCACACACACACTCTTACACACCCCACACACCCCTCACACACCCCACACACCCCCCACACACCCCACACACCCACTCTTACACACCCCACACACACCTCACACACCCCTCACACACTCCCCTCAAACACACTGTTACACACCCCACACACACACCCCTCACACACACTGTTACACACCCTACACACACACTCTTACACACCTCACACACCCCTCACACACACTCTTACACACCCCACACACACACCCCTCACACACACTGTTACACACCCCACACACCCCTCACACACACTCTTACACACCCCACACACCCCTCAGACACACTCTTACACACCCCACACACCCCTCACACACACTCTTACACACCCCACACACCCCACACACCCCTCACACCCCTCACACCCCTCACACCCCTCACACCCCTCACACCCCTCACACACTTACACACCCCACACACCCCTCACACACACTCTTACACACCCCACACACCCCTCACACACCCCACACACCCCCCACACACCCCACACACCCACTCTTACACACCCCACACACCCCTCACACACCCCACACACCCCACACACACCCCACACACCCCACACACCCCACACACACCCCACACACCCACTCTTACACACCCCACACACACCTCACACACCCCTCACACACACCCCTCAAACACACTGTTACACACCCCACACACACACCCCTCACACACACTGTTACACACCCCACACACACACTCTTACACACCCCTCACACACACTGTTACACACCCCACACACCCCTCACACACACTCTTACACACCCCACACACCCCTCCCCCACACTCTTACACCCCCCACCCACCCCACACACCCCTCACACCCCTCACACACTTACACACCCCACACACCCCTCACACACACTCTTACACACCCCACACACCCCTCACACACCCCACACACCCCCCACACACCCACTCTTACACACCCCACACACACCTCACACACACTCTTACACACCCCACACACCCCTCACACACACTAACACACCCCACACACCCCTCACACACACCTCACACACCCCACACACCCCTCACACACACTCTTACACACCCCTCACACACACCTCACACACCCCACACACCCCTCACACACACTCTTACACACCCCTCACACACACCTCACACACCCCACACACACTCTTACACACCCCACACACCCCTCACACACACCTCACACACCCCACACACCCCTCACACACACTCTTACACACCCCTCACACACACTCTTACACACCCCTCACACACACTCTTACACACCCCACACACCCCTCACACACACTCTTACACACCACACACACCCCTCACACACACTCTTACACACCCCACACACCCCTCACACACCCCTCACACACACTCTTACACACCCCACACACCCCTCACACACACTCTTACACACCCCACACACACACCCCTCACACACACTCTTACACACCCCACACACCCCTCACACACACTCTTACACACCCCACACACCCCTCAGACACACTCTTACACACCCCACACACCCCTCACACACACTCTTACACACCCCACACACACACTCTTACACACCCCACACACCCCACACACCCCACACACACCCCTCACACACACCCCACACACCCCTCACACACACTCTTACACACCTCACACACCCCTCACACACACTCTTACACACCTCACACACCCCTCACACACCCCTCACACCCCTCACACACACCTCACACACCCCTCACACACACTCTTACACACCCCACACACCCCCCTCACACCCCCCTCACACACCCCTCACACACCCCTCACACACACTCTAACACACCCCACACACACTCTTACACACCCCACACACACCTCACATACACTCTTACACACCCCACACACCCCTCACACACACTCTTACACACCCCTCACACACACCCCACACACCCCACACACCCCTCACACACACTCTTACACACCCCACACACACCTCACACACACTCATACACACCCAACACACACACCCCTCACACACACTGTTACACACCCCACACACACACCCCTCACACACACTGTTACATACCCCACACACACACTCTTACACACCCCACACACCCCTCACACACACTCTTACACACCCCACACACCCCTCACACACACTCTTACACACCCCACACACCCCTCACACACACTCTTACACACCCCACACACACACCCCTCACACACACTCTTACACACCCCTCACACACACTCTTACACACCCCACACACCCCTCACACACACTCTTACACACCCCACACACCCCTCACACACACTCTTACACACCCCACACACACACCCCTCACACACACACTCACACACACACACACACTCACACACACTCTTACACACCCCTCACACACACTCCTCACACACACTCTTACACACCCCACACACCCCTCACACACACTCTTACACACCCCACACACCCCTCACACACACTCTTACACACCCCACACACCCCCCCCACCCACTCTTACACACCCCACACACCCTTACACACCCACTCTTACACACCCCACACACCCTTACACACCCACTCTTACACACCCCACACACCCTTACACACCCCCTTACACACCCCACACACTCTTACACACCCCACACACCCCTCACACACACTCTTACACACCCTTACACACCCCTCACACACACTCTTACACACCCCACACACACACTCTTACACACCCCACACACCCCTCACACACACTCTTACACACCCCACACACACTCTTACACACCCCACACACACACACTCTTACACACCCCACACACCCCTCACACACACTCTTACACACCCCACACACACACTCTTACACACCCCACACACCCCTCACACACTCTTACACACCCCACACACCCCTCACACACACTCTTACACACCCCACACACCCCTCACACACACTCTTACACACCCCACACACCCCTCACACACACACTCTTACACACCCCACACACACACCCCTCACACACACTCTTACACACCCCACACACACACCCCTCACACACACTCTTACACACCCCACACACACACCCCTCACACACACTCTTACACACCCCACACACCCCACACCCCTCACACACACTCTTACACACCCCACACACCCCACACCCCTCACACACACTCTTACACACCCCACACACCCCACACCCCTCACACCCACTCTTACACACCCCACACACCCCACACACACTCTTACACACCCCACACACCCCTCACACACACACTCTTACACACCCCACACACACACCCCTCACACACACTCTTACACACCCCACACACCCCACACCCCTCACACACACTCTTACACACCCCACACACCCCTCACACACACTCTTACACACCCCACACACCCCTCACACACACCCCACACACCCCACACACACACTCTTACACACCCCACACACACACTCTTACACACCCCACACACACTCTTACACACCCCACACACCCCTCACACACACCCCTCACACACCCCTCACACACACTCTAACACACCCCACACACACCTCACACACCCCACACACCCCTCACACACCCCACACACCCCTCACACACACTCTTACACACCCCACACACCCCTCACACACACTCTTACACACCCCACACACACACCCCTCACACACACTGTTACACACCCCACACACACACCCCTCACACACACTGTTACATACCCCACACACACACTCTTACACACCCCACACACCCCTCACACACACTCTTACACACCCCACACACCCCTCACACACACTCTTACACACCCCACACACCCCTCACACACACTCTTACACACCCCACACACACACCCCTCACACACACTGTTACACACCCCACACACACACTCTTACACACCCCACACACCCCTCACACACACTCTTACACACCCCACACACCCCTCACACACACTCTTACACACCCCACACACCCCTCACACACACTCTTACACACCCCACACACCCCTCACACACACACTCTTACACACCCCACACACCCCTCACACACACACTCTTACACACCCCACACACCCCACACACACACACTCTTACACACCCCACACACCCCACACACACACTCTTACACACCCCACACACCCCTCACACACACTCTTACACACCCCACACACACACTCTTACACACCCCACACACCCCTCACACACACTCTTACACACCCCACACACACACTCTTACACACCCCACACACACCCCACACACACACTCTTACACACCCCACACACCCCTCACACACACTCTTACACACCCCTCACACACACTCTTACACACCCCACACACACACTCTTACACACCCCACACACCCCTCACACACACACTCTTACACACCCCACACACCCCTCACACACACTCTTACACACCCCACACACCCCTCACACACACTCTTACACACCCCACACACACACCCCACACACACACTCTTACACACACCCCACACACCCCTCACACACACTCTTACACACCCCACACACCCCACACCCCTCACACACACTCTTACACACCCCACACACCCATCACACACACTCTTACACACCCCACACACCCCTCACACACACTCTTACACACCCCACACACCCCTCACACACACTCTTACACACCCCACACACCCCTCACACACACTCTTACACACCCCTCACACACACTCTTACACACCCCTCACACACACTCTTACACACCCCACACACCCCTCACACACACTCTTACACACCCCACACACCCCTCACACACACTCTTACACACCCCACACACCCCTCACACACACTCTTACACACCCCACACACCCCTCACACACACTCTTACACACCCCACACACCCCTCACACACACACTCTTACACACCCCACACACCCCTCACACACACACTCTTACACACCCCACACACCCCTCACACACACACTCTTACACACCCCACACACCCCTCACACACACTCTTACACACCCCACACACCCCTCACACACACTCTTACACACCCCACACACCCCTCACACACACACTCTTACACACCCCACACACCCCTCACACACACTCTTACACACCCCTCACACACACTCTTACACACCCCACACACACACTCTTACACACCCCACACACCCCTCACACACACTCTTACACACCCCACACACACACTCTTACACACCCCACACACCCCTCACACACACACTCTTACACACCCCACACACCCCTCACACACACACTCTTACACACCCCACACACCCCACACACACACTCTTACACACCCCACACACCCCTCACACACACTCTTACACACCCCTCACACACACTCTTACACACCCCACACACACACTCTTACACACCCCACACACCCCTCACACACACTCTTACACACCCCACACACCCTTCACACACACTCTTACACACCCCACACACACCCCACACACACACTCTTACACACCCCACACACCCCTCACACACACTCTTACACCCCTCACACACACTCTTACACACCCCACACACACACTCTTACACACCCCACACACCCCTCACACACACTCTTACACACCCCACACACACCCCACACACACACTCTTACACACCCCACACACCCCTCACACACACTCTTACACACCCCACACACCACCTCACACACACTCTTTCACACCCCCCACACCCTTCACACACACTCTTACACACCCCACACACCCCACACCCACACTCTTACACACCCCACACACCCCACACACCCACTCTTACACACCCCACACACACTCTTACACACCCCTCACACACTCTTACACACCCCACACACCCCTCACACACACTCTTACACACCCCACACACACACTCTTACACACCCCACACACCCCTCACACACACTCTTACACACCCCACACACACACTCTTACACACCCCTCACACACACTTTTACACACCCCACACACCCCTCACACACACCTTTCACCCTTCTGCCATCCAGTAAGAGGTAATGAAGCATTCGGACTGACAACCAGACTGTTAAACAGTTTCTTCCCTCAGGCAATCAGGTATCTCAACAGAGAACTGAGCTGAACTGGACACACACACACACACGTACAACCAAGATCTGATCTCAAAGGAGAACTGAACTGTGCCGGACACGGACACACACACACACACATACATACATAACACACACACACAAAAAAAAGAACTGAACTGTGCTGGACATAGACACACACACACACACACACACTAAATTGTCCTGTTTGCACGCACATGCCACTTTACATTTATATATATTTATATTAATCCTGTTTACGTGTCACTTTAATATCTGTATCACTGTATACACTGTTCTTTGTACATTGTCTTGTTCATTGCACAAAGTCGGCCTATATGTTGTTTGTCTGCACTGTCGTGTCTTGTCTTGTCTTGTCTTGTCTTGTCTTCCTGTGGACTTCTGTTGTATGTCTAGTTCTTAAAGACTGCACCTTAAGTATAGTTTAATTTTTTAGTTTAATTTTAATTTTTAAATTATTGCTTAATTTTTCTAGCTCTGTGTTTGTCTGCGTCTCTGTACTTTGTCTGTGTTCTGTGTAGCACCTCTGGTCCAGGAGGAACGTTGTTTCACTTCACTGTGTACTGCATCTGATATATACTGTATGGTTGAAGTGACAATAAAGCTTCTTTGACTTTGACTTTGGCTTGATCTCACACTGAAAATTGTAGAAAAATCTAACCTTTAACTCAAGTAACTAAATGATTAAAAAATAATTGTTTTTTGGGTTTTTTTTTATAAAATCACCTGTTCAACAATAATTGACACCCCTAACAATTCCTATAAAATAAATGTAATTGAAGCATTTTTGTCATTTTTACTGTAATTTTTAAAGTTGATCAGAGTATCCAGAAACTTTTTATTAATAATTCATGACTTCCTGTGTCATTATGATGTGACATAGAGGCCTATTTCTCTTATCCACTCTTCAACATGGGAAAGACAAGAGAACACCCCATTCAGTTAAGGCAGATGTGTATCAACCTTCATAAGTCAGGCAATGGCTACAAGAAAATAGCCACTCGCCTAAACTTGCCCATAACTCCAGTCAGAGGAATCATTAAGAAGTTTAAAACAACTGGAACAGGGACAAACAAGGCTGGACGAGGACCTGAGTTTATCTTGACACCACACACAGAGAGGAGGATGGCAAGAGAAGTAAAGAAAATCTCCAAATCTCACTGTTAGAGAACTTCATCAAAGAGTGGCATCTTGGGGTCACAAAGTCATCATAACAACCATCAGATGCTATCTACATGCCAACAAGCTGTTTGGGAGGCATTCAAGGAAAAATCCTTTTCTCAACTACACAAACGTAAACGTCTGGAGTTTGCTAAGTGGCACTGGGACTTCAACTGGGACCGTGTGCTTTGGTCAGATGAGACTAAGATAGAGCTTTTTGGCAACAAACACTAAGTGAGTCTACTGAAGAACAAAAGATGAGTATGTGGAAAAGCCCCTCATGCCCACTGTGAAGTCTGGTGGAGGATCTGTGATGCTGTGGACCTGTTTCTCTTCCAAATGCCCTGGGAACCTTGTTAGAGTGCATGGCATCATGAACTCTTTGAAATACCAGGACATTTTAAATCAAAACCTGATGGCCTCTGTCAGAAGGCTGAAGATGGGTCATCATTGGGTCTTTCAGCAGGATAATGACCCAAAACGTGGCGAAATCTACACAAAAATGATTCAGCGACACAAAATCAAGCTCCTCCCATGGCCATCTCAGTCCCCAGACCTCAACCCAATTGAAAACCTGTGGGGTGACCTGAAGAGGAGAGTGCATAAGAGAGGAGCCAGGACTCTGGATGATCTAGAAAATCTGCAAAGAGGAATGGTCAAAGACCCTCTCTCTGTATTCTCCAATCTTGTGAAGTGTTATAGGAGGAGATTAAGTGCTGTCTTGTTGGCAAAAGGGTGTTGTACAGACTATTAACATGAGGGGTGCCAATCATTGTGGCACACATGATTTTCATGTTTAAAGGATGGATTTTTCTCTTTTTTCCATTGTGGTTCTATATTGTTTAAAAAAAATGAATTTATTAGAAGCCCAAGACCACATCTTATCCAGGGGTGCCAATAATTATGGAGGGCGCTGTAACGACAGTAAAAAAAAAAAAAAAAAAAAAAAAAAAAAAAAGCTTATTTAAGACTGAATACACTTTTACTGAGAAAATAATGACAAGTCCTGAGTTGTGTCTCAGCTGCAGAGTGTTACTGGGCCTGGTGTGGAGATGTACTGAAGTGTGTGTGTGTGTGAGAGAGAGACCTGGTCAGCGTAGCGTCCACCCTCTTCCTCGGGCACTAACAGTCCGTCAGAGTCCTTCGTGAAGCCGCTGTGAGACCAGAAGGTGTAGTGGAAGCTGAAGGTGCGGCGGTGCTGACCGCGGGGTTCCTCAATACTCACACTGTTACTGCTCATAGTAATAATACACCGACTCCCAGCATCACGCTCTCTCTGTACCCACACACACACACACGCACACACGCGCGCGCACGCACACACACGCACACACACAGACATGCACACACACACGCACACACACATGCACACACACGCACACAGACATGCACACACACGCACACACGCGCGCGCACGCACACACACGCACACACACATGCACACACACACACACACAGACATGCACACACACACACACAGACATGCACACACACGCACACACACGCGCACACACACACACACGCACACACGCGCGCGCACGCACACACGCGCACACACACACACACATGCACACACACAGACACGTTAAGTTTCTGTAAATACAGCATCCTCTTGTACTAGTTACTATCTATATAAATAATAGCAGTATTAAAGCAGTATTTGATCTTCACCTGAAGCCTAGGTTATATTAACACAGTAACTAGTAGTGAGAACTAGTTAATCTTGATAACTAAACAAAAACACCACAGAATTCATGATTGAACTGCATCCTGATGAGTGCAGCTGTGTGAGGAATAACACACACCACAGAAACTAAACAACTAACCAATAAAACTGAACATGTAATAGAAAAATACATAAAAATAAAAACAGCTGTGTGTGTGTGTGTGTGTGTGTGTGTGTGTGTGTGTGTGTGTGTGTGTGTGTGTGTGTGTGTGTTGTAGTATTGTCCTCTGTAACATACACTATATTGCCAAAAGTATTCGCTCACCTGCCTTGACTCGCATATGAACTTAAGTGACATCCCATTCCTAATCCATAGGGTTCAATATGACGTCGGTCCACCCTTTGCAGCTATAACAGCTTCAACTCTTCTGGGAAGGCTGTCCACAAGGTTTAGGAGTGTGTTTATGGGAATTTTTGACCATTCTTCCAGAAGCGCATTTGTGAGGTCACACACTGATGTTGGACGAGAAGGCCTGGCTCTCAGTCTCCGCTCTAATTCATCCCAAAGGTGTTCTATCGGGTTGAGGTCAGGACTCTGTGCAGGCCAGTCAAGTTCCTCCACACCAGACTCTGTCATCCATGTCTTTATGGACCTTGCTTTGGTCACTGGTGCACAGTCATGTTGGAAGAGGAAGGGGCCAGCTCCAAACTGTTCCCACAAAGTTGGGAGCATGGAATTGTCCAAAATGTCTTGGTATGCTGAAGCATTCAGAGTTCCTTTCACTGGAACTAAGGGGCCAAGCCCAGCTCCTGAAAAACAACCCCACACCATAATCCCCCCTCCACCAAACTTTACACTTGGCACAATGCAGTCAGACAAGTACCGTTCTCCTGGCAACCGCCAAACCCAGACTCGTCCATCAGATTGCCAGATGGAGAAGTGCGATTCGTCCCTCCAGAGAACGCGTCTCCACTGCTCTAGAGTCCAGTGGCGGCGTGCTTTACACCACTGCATCCGACGCTCTGCATTGCACTTGGTGATGTATGGCTTGGATGCAGCTGCTCGGCCATGGAAACCCATTCCATGAAGCTCTCTGCACACTGTTCTTCAGCTCATCTGAAGGCCACATGAAGTTTGGAGATCTGTAGCGATTGACTCTGCAGAAAGTTGGCGACCTCTTCGCACTATGCGCCTCAGCATCCGCTGACCCCGCTCCGTCAGTTTACGTGGCCTACCACTTCGTGGCTGAGTTGCTGTCGTTCCCAAACACTTCCACGTTCTTATAATACAGCTGACAGTTGACTGTGGAATATTTAGGAGCGAAGAAATTTCACGACTGGATTTGTTGCACAGGTGGCATCCTATCACAGTTCCACGCTGGCATTCACTGAGCTCCTGAGAGCGACCCATTCTTTCACAAATGTTTGTAAAAACAGTCTGCATGCCTAGGTGCTTGATTTTATACACCTGTGGCCATGGAAGTGATTGGAACACCTGATTCTGATTATTTGGATGGGTGAGCGAATACTTTTGGCAATATAGTGTACTCACTGTGGGGAAGTGTTTCATAAAGATTATTTATTCAAGATTATATTTCTGTGGGTCACTCTGGAGATGAAAATAAACACTGTAATAAATATAAAAAATATAATACGCTTATTTACAATAAATTATAATATGTCCATGCGCCTGATGTTCATAATCATGCTAATGCTAGCTGAGCTAGTAGTGAGGAGGAAGGCGTTGATAGCTAGCCTAGCTAATACATATTCACTAGGTAAAGTGTGTGTGTGTGTGTGTGTAAACAGTTATAATGACACTCATCGGTCACATCTTTAGAGATAACTAACACTAAACACCTAAATAAATAATTTATTAACTCTTTAAATCCTCTGTAATAGTGTACAGCGATTTTAAACAATTGGTTTTGCAGCTTAATCTTTTTCTCATCCAGTTATAAATGCAGTTACACTAATTTCATAGACATGGAGGAACTAAAAATAATACAGATAATTATTTAGCTTTCTTGCCACACGTTCATTGAAGCTTAGTGAACCGAATCTTCATCAAATTGACTCATTTGGGTGAACGTTGGGAGTCGATTCAGGAATTTGAAGAGCCGTTTAGTGAGTCAGACAGTTCAGAAATATGTCAGATCGTTTCCAGATTGTTTTATTCAAAAGTGTGTCGGGATAAAAGGATTAATATTGTACTAAGAAATGTAAATGAATTTTAGGAAGGAAATTTCTGAGTAAAATGAACCAATTTTCCTAAAAGTTCAAGTGGAAACACTGTTGTGGTGAAGTAAAAATAAATATATTTCATTTCTACATACATACTTCACAGCCATTTATCATCTTCAGAGTATGGATAAAACACACACACACAATAATACTAGCTATAGTATTAGTACAATAAAGATATCTAAATAAACATCTTCAAAACTAAACCTTTTAAGAACAGCTGACCTTGTTGAAGGGTCGGACTCGCACGGCCACTTTCACGCAGTCTTTTTCAGCCATGTCACTTCAGATTAGTGAGGAAAACACACAAGAGTGTAACATGAGGCAGGAGCGCTGATCACTTTCTCTCTCTCATGAATAAATAATGCACACCAGTGTGAGCGCTGCAGTGCCTTTTACACTGAGGGACTTGTGTGGAGGGGTGCCAATACTTTCTGCAGGAAGACACTTTTGTGCACAGTCAGTAAATTTACACTTGTAGAGTGACCTACAGATTCATGTGAGATTTCTCAGGGTTCTCTGGTCTCACCAACATGGTGGGATACTTCAAGATTCAGCACCAGCCTGAGCAGAAAAAAACGTTTCCTGGAAATGTACAAATCCAAGCCAGGACCAAGCCAGGACCAAGCCAGGACCAAGCCAGGACCAAGCCAGGACTTCTGCAGGAGGAAGATTTAATTTCTATTCACTGTATAAATGAGGCACAGTGCTGCAACAACAAATGATTCAGTCCTGATCAATTATACAAAAAGACAAATAAAACCATGCAGCTGATTTATTTAATCAAGCCTAAAGATCAGAGAATGATTTACAAACAAACAAAAATACAGTTTACAGATCCTTTAATTTTGGCATAAAATATATAGAGCATCGCCTTATATAAATCTAAAATATAAAATTTCAAAACCAGAAGACTGAAAAGTGGAACAGGAAGTGACACGTGAGCATAAAAACACAGCTAAAGAGCACGCATTACTGCAGATAAGGGAAAGAAGAGAGTTATAGAAGTGAATATTCACAGCATCATTATTCAGAGAGCTCAAGAGAAATACAAACACTGAAAACACAAAAAAATAAAGTAGTGGAAGCTCAGTTTGGACATCAGGTGGCCGCAAGAAGTCCTCAGGAAGCCATGTAATAGGGCCAATTATCTCTGTCCACTCCGCCGGGCAGCTCGGGAGAGTTTAATCATCATGATACTGAACGCTGCAGTAAACAAAGTGACTTATTGCATGACCAGACAAAAGGAGAGACTCACTCGAGTGTGGTGCGCACTACAAAAAAATAACGAGTACCAAACTCATTCACAGGTATCAAATTTTATTTAGAACATCCCTAAAAGACTATTTACATTTGTAGAAATGCACGTTTTTAAAAACGTAAGACTTCTGAATCCTTTTGCTTCCCTCATTGCATTGTTCTAGAAATCTCAGTCATTCGTTTATTTATTTATTTCATATAAAATTAAACCTCCCAAATCAGAGCACTATTTATTCACGTCAAAAATCATTTGCTTAATTAGAAAACAGCAGGCAGCAGAAAGTCCTGGCAGAAATCCGGCTGTGAGGGAAACGGGTGAAGCGTGAGAAGAAAATAAATCTCTGGTGAAGATGAAGACGGTGGTGGAGGTGGTGGTGTGATCAGGGTTAAAGTTTCTTCCTGCGTGTGACTGGTTTGGGGAAAATGGCCTCCATCATCCGTCTGCGGCGCAGATTCATCTTCGGGGTGGCGGCTTCTCGATCGTCCGGCTTCTTCCGCAGGAGCGGTTCTGCAGGACTCGCTAGCGGAGACAGGAGGTCCACCTTCACCGGGTCAGGCTCCACTCTCGCTCTGTTCAAGAGGAGAGATAATCAGTTGGAGTTTAATAAAGTAGTTAATCTGACAGGAGCGCTGAAGGATGCTGGATTTACTGAACGATTTACCTGGTCGTTCTCTTCTTCCTCGTTTTAACCTCCGCTTCAGCATCCACTGCAGCATCGTCCGATAAAACCTTTTCCTTCAGGTCAGAAAACAGGAAGAGAGTTTAGCTTTCATCACACAGTTGGCTAAACATGGAGCCCGTTACACACAGCTAGCTTTAAAAGAGTGATCATCACTCACTTCTGTAACTCGGGTGTTGATTAATTTTCTATTACAGCGGCTGTGACGGCAGGTTTATATTAATGTGCTTGCTCTGACGCGTTGCCGTTTCTATAGTAACCGCTCATTGACAGGGACGTGTACAGCACACACTCCACATACACAGATAAATCAAAAAAGTGTAACTAAAGATACTGATGTTTTGTTCTGTAAGGGGTCTCCAGGGTCAGTGCTTGTTATTGGTCAGAGGTAAAGCTGTACAGGTAAAATAGTAACAGTTTGTACATTTCTGTGGTGTAAGGGCAATAAAACACAAGGGGGTGTGCTGATAGAGGCAAATAAACAGAAGACGTGTGTGGTGAGCTTCTCACCTCGAGGTGGCCAGCGACAGAGGAGGCTCGTCTGGTTCGAGCCGATGGAGGAGACAGAACGATATCATTTACAGACAGCTCTTTTTTCTTTCCTGTAGCAGAAAAACACATTCCCGTTATAAACATGTGACCTGAAGCTGCCTGAGATTTCAGCATGTAGTTATGAAGCCTGAGAGACGGAGCACACTCACCTCTTGCTCTCTGAGCTCCAGATGGAGCATCACGGACAGGTGAGGTCTCAGCTTCTGGCACTCTGCTGCCTCGCGTTCTTCTAACAGATGGAGCGGGTTTCTTCTGCTGTTCAGTAGAAAGCACAGACTCCAGAGCTTCAGCGCTCTGCTCCTCAGGTTCCACAGATAGAGCTACAGATCTGGTCCTCCGTTTGGCGCGCACTATCTCCGTTACCACTTCACTCTCTTTTGCTTGTTCATCATTCAGCCTCTCCATCAAAGCATTCTCCAGCAGATTAGTGGATTCCATGTTCTCCGGTTTCTCAAGTTCCTCTCCATCGGTCCAGTGCCGGCTCCTCGTCAGTCGTCTGGAAACGTTCTGAAGTTGTGCGCCATCCAATACGTACGTCTCGTTGCTCGTTTTTTCCTCCGTAATGCCTCTGGTTTTTCTTCTGCTCCTCGGTGGTGTGACTAAAGTCGTGTTCTGGACATCTGAAACCATGTGGAAGTTCTCCAGTGTTAAGCTCAGCCTCCTGCTTGACTGGCGAGTCACTCTACTAGGACTAGCATTAGTGTTAGCTTGATTTTCCTCAGGGATGGGCTCTGGGACTCCGATTGTTGCCACTTTTCTAGTCTTTCTTGCACTCTGATGTTCAACAACTGAAGTTTCCTCCATTTTCTGGACTTCATCATCATTTGAACTCGAGATCTTTGTTTTGCGAGATCCTCTCCTGGGTGTAGCTTTCTGTGGAGTCTTGCGTGGAGGAGTTTCTTTTGTTGAAGGCATCTCCTCCACCATGACTTCAGAATCTGTTTTTCTTGTGCTTCTTCTTGGTGTGATGAGAACTTCAGGCTCCAGCAACTGCTTGCTGCTCCTTGTTACACGTCTTGGTGTGGAAGGCACTTTCGATTCACTTGGATCCTCTTTCTCAGCTTTCTCAGATTCCATCATGGTTACTGGGAACGTAACGGTCTTCCTTCCTCTTCTTGCTGGGCTTCGTTGGACTTCCTTCAGTTCAGCTGTGGCTTCTATAGCTTCCTTAAGCTTAGCATCTTTCTGCTCAGCTTTAAAGGAATCAGAAACGTACTTGTCAGCTACAGGAACCGTGTCACTCGCCTCTATAACACTCTCTTCAGCAGGCATTTTCTCATTAACGGTCAAACCATCGTCCATGACCCCGGCTGAGTCAGAATCTTCAAGCTGACTGTCGACACAAACGTCAGTTTCATCTAGAGTCTCTTCAGTCACATGTTGCTTCACAGGTTCCTCCACAGACCCCTCTGCAGGTTCCACTGGTTTCTCCTTAGATTCCTCAGCTGTTTGGGCTTCATATGCATGGTCAGGATCTGGCCCTTTCTCTTCTGTCTGCTCTGCTTGAGCTGCTGGTTCATCAGATTCATCTTCTATAAGTGGTTCAGATGTTGCCACTGCTTCTGACTCTGATTTTGTCTGAGGTTCCTCAGCTGGTTCATCAGGTTGATCTTCTGTGTTTGGTTCAGATTCACTCATTTCCTGTCCCATCTCAAGCTTCTGTGATGGTTTAGTAGGTTCCACAACATCTGGCACAACTGTTTCTGAAAGCGACTCCTCCACTTGAAACATTTCCTCAGGTTCTAGAACAGCATGCTCCGCATTAACATCATCCCTGTTACCATTTGGTTCTTCTTCAGCATCTCCAGCATGCTCCGTCTTCCCTTTTAGAGCAAAGATGTTCTCAGGATCCATTTCTAAAGCTGCTGGTTCTTCATCATCTGCCTCCAGCATGAGGGAAAAGTTATTGGAGTCGGCAGGAAGTGTGACCTCTGGCAGCTCAGAGCCGTGCAGAAGCTCCTGATGTTCAGCAGCCAGCTCGATAGGAACCAGGAGGGTAGTGGAGGGCTTCAGCTCGGTGTAGCACACATCACCTTCATCATTCAGGCTTGCAGGTCTCAGGCCAACCACCACCACCTGACCTTCCTCTTCCTCACAGCCATCCATCACCTGCTCAGCCCAAGCGCGCGCACACACACACACACAGATCACAGTTACAGTCAGCAGAATAGCAAGAGAAAAGATCAAGTGAGACACAGATGAAGTCAGACCTTCAGCCAACAGAGACATGAACAAATAAAAGTTAAGTAAAAAAAAACTAAATAAAACACCTTGTATACAAAAACTTACAAAAAAAACCTTAGAAACTAAAATATCAGAAAAAATGTTTAATATAAATAGAACAATTAATTTAATATGTAATAAACCATTCATCAAAGAGAAAAGAATGAAATTAAACAGAAATAATGAAGAGTGTATTCCTCAGAGCTGAACCAGTTGAACACTTTGTGGTAAAAGGACAGAGGTCTGACCTTCAGCTGTGGGTCAGTGACGAGGCTCAGCACAGCTGCTGCCTGCTCCTGGAGGAACTGATCTTCAGTTTGGAGGTCCTGCAGGTAAAGGTGCTGCTGCGTCCCATTTCCTTTAACTTCCTCTATAATTTCCACCTCACTGCCAGAGTCTTCCTCCTCCTTATCTTCAGCTTCTGCATCCTCCTCCTCACCCTCCCCAATCTCCTCCTCCTCAGTGCTGGAGAGTTCCTCGGTGTCGTTCAGGCTGACCACAGCTAAGAGAACACACAGCTTTTATATTAAATATGCATGTATCTACATACGGTATAGTTTAATAATAAAGGGTAAAGAAAAGCTCACAATGTGACCCAGAAGTCGCAGCTTCAGATGAAGTGACAGATTTCTGTGAATCATCCTCAGCTCCGAGATCTTTATCATCTCCACATGGATCACTGCAAAATAAACAAGTTGATTAATAAATAAATACAATAGGAAAAAGACAAGAAAAATAAAATGGGCTGATTAGATGATTAGTAACACCTTCTGGATATTAAAATCTCTTTACTGTCTGCGTGGGAGTGTGGAGGAGACAGATCACAGAATAACTGTCGCTCCACATACTCATCCAGGTCTGAAAACAAAAAAATTCTTATTAATCTCATGCATACATAAAAGTACAAGTCGTTAAAGACGAGTCTGACTCCGCCCACTTTTAAGAATTCTCACCTGATGTCTCCATGGCTTCGAGTTTATCTTTCCGCTCTTCGTTAACAGCTTCACTTCTAAAAGCAGGAAGCTCAGTGATTGGCTCATTATCAAGCACTGAGTGTTCAGCTGAGTCACGTGACTCCGAGTCTTTGGGACTCGCGCTGATTGGCTCCTCCACAGTGACATCAACACCGGTGTCCTTGATCTCCTCCTCTCTGCTCATCTTCTCAGACTCTCCAGAGGTTCTGATTGATTCACGTGGTACCAAAATCTCATGATGCATTGAATCGTCCTGATCTGACTCCTCTAGTGAAGTGCCTGGAACAACTGGTTGCACTTCTCTTCCTCCTGTAGATTCCTCCATCCATTTATCAGTGCCATCTTTTGACCGTTCTTCTTCTTTTGACTCCTGCTGTCTCTCAAATTTCGAAACTTTCTCATCATTTTCCATTTCCCGATACACAATTGGCTCTTCAGCACTGGTGGCATTGTTTGACTCTGGATGCCTGACGATGACTTCATCATCTTCATCCAGCCTAGATGCAGGCCTCATCACATCAGCTGGACAAAGAGCATCGTGGAATTCCAGTGTGGAATCTGACTGGACAGAGAGTGCGCTTGTCTCGTGTCCCAGACTGGGCCTGCACTCCAGTGTGGGTAAGACCTGCTTCAGTTCTTCTGACTCACGGTTCTCTTTCTGTTTCAGTGAAGGCAGGAGTGCTACACTGGGTTCTTTCATATCCTCTTCTTCTTCACCGGAATGTTCACTCCATCCCTCAACTCCGCCCTCTGGTGGCAGGGGTGGGCATTTCAGCTCACTAACTTCATCAGTTGCAGTGAGCTAAAGTAGAAAAAAAACAAAACTTTCCAAGTTTTCCATTTAATATTAAATGATTTAGTCTGTAGCCCAGTTTATCTGTAAACATCACATGACCAGTGTGTACTAGAGCGTGTGTGTATCTGCATATCTAGCCATGAGGTGTGTTTTTTACCCCGTTGCTCCAGTGCAGAGAGGAGCTCTTAGGCTGATCTGGAGATTGAATTTCCTCCATGAAAGTAATGCGACTCTCTTTGGGACGCAAGGGGGGTGTGGCCGATCGTGCAGGCGAAGCGGTGGGCGTGGCTATAGGAGTGGGGCGGAGACTGCTCCTTAGGATGGACTGAGGGGTGAAGGAGGAGAAGACCGGACCAGATGCAGCTAAAGCTCGAGCTCTCTGTGTCAGATTGGAAAGAAGAAATTAGATAGAAAGGTGAAATTAGATGGAAAGATAGAACATCTAACTGTTCATCTGTTAAATTAGAGTGGTGTCTGCATGGAGCACGTGTGTATACAGTGTGTGTGTGTATATATACAGAGAGTGTGTGTATGGAACGTATGCAGGCTTCTTCACCTTGACCACTTGTGGAGTGTGTAAGAGACTGAGCTCAGGAGCTCTGCTGATGTGTTTAGGTGCAGTCCAGGAACTGATGGATCTGGACGGAGTCTGAGAGTGAGACGGTTCTGGAGACGTGTGGGACGAAGGCTGCACTGCCAGGTCCAGGAGCCTAAAAAGATTTCACATTTATTTTAGAACAACTTTACTACAGGACAGTTAAATCATCATTATCCAGTGAGGGAAAAGATCAGGAACAACGTCTTTCAACGTCGTGTTTATAATATAATAATTACATTTAAAAACCTGTTTATCTTCATGCCTGTTACACAGCAGTACACTAGGAGCCTTCACTCCACCTCAAGCATGATCACATTCTGTACTGATTCCAAGGACATGTGATCGAGAGAGAAGAGAAAGAAAGAGGGGAAGTGGTCAGTTTACCTGGAGATCCTTTTAGTCAGCATATTAATCGGTGTTCCTACAAAGGCCTCAGAGACATTTAAGGTTGGGGGATTTGGACTGGACACCAGATCATGGACATTTGGGCTGAAAAAGAAAACATGATAGTACAAAATATTAGACTTAAAAAAAACAAAAAAACCCAAATTTAGACACATTCCTAAAACTAGAGCCATATGGGTGGAGCTTGTCACGCTGGCTGCTGTTGATTCGTCAAAGAAATTTTAACTCCATCTTCACAGTACAAAGTGACTGGTTTCTGGGCATGTTGCAACAGCTACAAACTAAAGTTATGACAAAAGTTATGATTGTTTTTTCTTTCTTTCTTTTTTTTTTTTTAACATTAATAAAACTGCGAAGATAAGAAGTTAAGAAAGTGGTGTGAGGAATTCACTGCAAGTTTTACAGAGCTTTAAATTCATATGTTTGTTTGAAAACAAGTTACACACACCTCTTGAGAGGGGAGGGTTCAGGTGTAGTGTCCTTCCCAATCCACACCTCCTCAATCTTTGTGAGAACGTTTTTAATAAACGCCGCTCTGCTCAGGACGTTCTCGTTAGTGGAGCGCTTGGCCACAGTGGATAACGGCTGAGGCCTGGTAACTGGAACAGGAAGTAAAGCTGATAATAAATTTCTACCCCAGTGTAACACTGATGAGAGAATGAAGTGAAGTGTGTGTACCCTCTCTGAGGATGGTGGACGGGTGCTGATAAGGTTTTGCCCGTTCGAGGGCCAGCTTCCTCTGAGCACGTGGCAACACCTTCCCATACTGATTCATGATGGAGTTTCTAGTGTTGGATCTCTCCTTCATCTTCGGATCTCGATCACCCTGGAGAACACAGCAGGTCAGTTTACTTCAGAATTACTTAAACCTCTGACACAAAATCACACAGAAACCCTACCATTGTGGACCATGAGAGGTTTGTGTCATTAAAATTCTGAAACCATGGGAAAGAAATCGAAAACAAATCAAACAAATTCAAATTTCTATTTTAATAAAAAATAATCATGAAATAGATGAACAATTGAGAGTTTGTAAAGATGATAAACACTGATCATTTATTTAGAACATTATTTCTAATTATTAACTCACATTATCCATCATCATTAATACTGACTAATGTCAATTATCCATGATTATTAAACATTTCTGCTTATTAACAGATTAGTTAATGATGATTTCATGACTTGTGCTGATGATTACTGAAAATGATTCTGATGACTTTAACTGATGACTATTAGATAAAGTGAGGAGTGTGTGAGTGAATGGGTGAGTGAGGAGAGAGTGAGTATGAGTGAGGGAGGAGAAAGAGAGTAGAGAGTGAGTGAGTGAGTGAGTGAGGAGAGAGTGAGTGTGAGTGAGGGAGGAGAAAGAGAGTAGAGAGTGAGTGAGTGAGTGAGTGAGTGAGGGAGTGTGAGTGAGGGAGGAGAGAGTGAGTGAGGGAGGAGAGAGTGAGTGAGGGAGGAGAGAGAGTGAGTGAGGGAGGAGAGAGAGTGAGTGAGGGAGGAGAGAGTGAGTGTGAGTGAGGGAGGAGAAAGAGAGTGAGTGTGAGTGAGGGAGGAGAGAGAGTGAGTGTGAGTGAGGGAGGAGAGAGGACACACTCACCTACCCACCACTGGGAGGAGGGAGGAGAGAGGAGGGAGTGAGGGAGGAGAGAGAGTGAGGGTGGGAGTGAGGGGAGGAGAGAGGAGGAGGGGAGGAGAGAGAGGAGTGAGAGAGGCCTTTCACTCTACTCACCATCACACCACCACTACTAGCCCACACACCACTCACCCATGACCACTACTACTACCACCACCTACCACTGTCACGCCACTCACTCACCACCCACCACACTACCACTCACCACCACTGGCCACTCACCCACCACCATTTTCAACTCACCACTACACACCACCTCGCCACCACCACCTCACCACCACTCGTCACCACCAGCTCACTGACACCACCACCACCACTCACCCACCACACACCACCGTCACCCACCACCACACCACCCACTCACTCACCACCCACACCACCACGTCACCACCACTACGCACCACTCACCACCACACCACCACCACACACCACCACCCACCATCTCGCCCTACCACAATACACCACTAACACCACCACCACCAGACACCACCACAATCCACCAACACACGTACCGTCACCACCACCACCACCACCACACCTGTGGCACTCACCACCACACCCCACCACTCACCACACCACCACCACCTCACCACACACCACCACACCAACACCTACTCCACCACACCACACACCACACTCACCACCATCACTCACTCACTCACCACTCACCACACCTCACCACCACCACAGTCACTGGACACTCACCATTTACTCAACCACCACTCACTCACCACTACACCACTCACTCACACATCCACGACCACCACTAACCTACCTACTACCACCACACACACTACACATCCACTACCCACTCACTCACCTCACACTCACATTCACTGACCACCAACACACCCCACCACTCCACCACACACACCACTCACTCTCACACACACTCATTACCATCTCATTACCTCCACTACCACACCTTCACCACACCCACCACCACCACCACCACCACCACCATACCCACTCACCACCACCACCTGTCACCACCACTCACCACACTCACCACCTACCACCCACCACCACTACCACCACCACCACCACCACACTCACCACTCACCACACCACCACCTGGTCAATACTCACCCTCACCACACCACCACCACACAACCACTCACTCACCGCACACCACCACCCACCTCACTCACCCAGCCACCCACTCACCACCACCTCACTCACCCACCACCACCACCACTCACCACCGACCACCATCGCACCACCGCACCTCACTCAATACTCACCACTCACGACGCACTCACCACCATCCACCACCCACTCGTCCACTACCCGTCACCACACCACACCCACTCACCACCACCACCACTAATACTCACTCACCTCACCACCACTCACCTTCACCACCACCACCACCACCTGGCTCCACTCACACCACCACTCCACCACCACCATCTCGCACCGCACCACCCACCACCACCACCCAACACCCACCACCACCCCACACCCACTCACACCAGGTGGACCACACCACCTTCACCACCACTGACACTCACTCACTCACCTTGGCACCTCACCCACCACACTCACCACCTACTGACCACCACACCACACCCACTCATCCCACCAATACTCACACTCAACTCACACCTCCACCACCACTTCAGCACATTGGTCAATAATCACACACTCGGAGCCTGGCCTGACTACCACACTGTCAGTGATCTACTCACCACTCACCACTCAAGACTAGTGGCCACTACACCTGGAGGAGCACAGGAGTGGGACCACCAATTACTCACCCCTACACTCACTTTCACCTTCAGGACCAAAGTGGAGTGAGGAGGAGTGGAGTGACCACCATCAAGGAGTGAGGAGAGGGAGGGAGGGGGAGGTAAGGTGAGAGAGGAGTGGGAGGGAGTGAGGGAGAGAGGAGGAGAGGTGGGAGGGGAAGGAGTCGTGAGTGAGTGAGTGAGGGAGGAGAGAGAGAGTGAGTGAGGGAGGAGAGAGTGAGGAGTGAGGGAGGAGAGAGAGAGTGAGTGAGGGAGGAGAGAGAGAGTGAGTGAGGGAGGAGAGAGGGAGGAGTGAGGGAGGAGAGAGAGAGTGAGTGAGTGAGTGAGTCAGTGCCACTCACAGCCAGGTTCATCTTCAGCATGTGATTGATCTGCAGTGCAGGAACATAGTTGGCCTGCTGGAGATGGTGAACCATGAGGAGCTCTCTGTTCTGAAACCCTCCTGTTTCCTGCAGGAAGCGCTGTAAACACTCCTATACACACACACACACACACACACACACACACAGAGGTGATTGATGGTGTCTGTCTACTTGTGCCACTTTCTAAAATATTTAGAAACAGTCAGACATTGATGGATAGAACAGAAACACATGCACACACACACGCACCCCCGCAAACACACACGCACCCCCGCAAACACACACACACGCACGCACCAACACACACGCACGCACCCACCCGCACGCACACCCGCAAACACACACACCCACCCACACGCACACACCCCCGCAAACACACACGCACGCACCCACCCACACGCACACACACACGCACCCACCCACACACCCACACCCCCGCAAACACACACGCACGCACCCACACACCCACACACCCCCGCATGCACACACGCACCCACAAACACACACGCACGCACCCACACCCACACGCACACACCCCCGCAAACACACACGCACGCACCCACCCACACGCACCCACCCACACGCCCACCCCCCCCCAAACACACACACACGCACCCACCCACACGCACACACCCCCGCAAACACACACGCACGCACCCACCCACACACCCCCGCATGCACACACGCACCCACAAACACACACGCACCCGCATGCACACACGCACCCACAAACACACACGCACCCGCACACACACACGCACCCGCACGCACCCACAAACACGCACGCACCCACAAACACGCACGCACCCACAAACACGCACGCACCCACACGCACGCACCCGCACGCACGCACCCGCACGCACGCACCCGCACGCACGCACCCACACACGCACCCACACGCACGCACCCACACGCACGCACCCACACGCACGCACCCACACGCACCCACACACCCGCACACACCCCCGCAAACACACACGCACGCACCCACACACGCACGCACCCACACACGCACACACCCGCATGCACACACGCACCCACAAACACGCACGCACCCACCCACCCACACGCACACCCACACCCCCCCGCAGAAACACACTCACCCACCCACCCACCCACGCAACACGCACGCATGCACACACCCCCGCAAACACACACGCACGCACCCACACACACGCACCCACATGCACCCCCGCACGCACCCGCACGCACGCACCCACCCACCCGCACGCACCCACCCACCCGCACGCACCCACCCGCACGCACGCACGCACCCGCACGCACGCACGCACGCACACGCACGCACCCCCGCACGCACGCACCCACACGCACGCACGCACACGCACGCACGCACACCCACCTGTTCAGAGGGTCGGAGAGGTAGCTTGAGGAGCTCCTTCATTAATCCCAGCTCCTGACACGTCTCATAGAAAAACCTGAGCAGCTCGTCCATACTGAGTTTATTAACCTGCTGCCTCAACAAGGTCCACGCCTCCACTAAACACCTACACACACAGTTTGGGTCAGTGAACACACAAGATTTGCTGCATGAGAGCTCATTCACAGTCCCGGACACACAGCTTGATGAAGTGTGTGTGTGTGTACCTGTTGTGCAGCAGTACAGACACACACAGCTTAGTGAGGGGGGTGGAGGTGATGGAGGGCTTCATCATGTGCAGGTAGTGCAGTGCTGTGCTGTGCTTGTTCTGAATCATCAGAGCCTGCAGAACCAGAGTGTGCTGCCATGCCCACACATACGGAGAGACCGATGGGTGGAGGAGCAGGTCCAGAGAGTTCTGAGAGAGAGAGAGAGAGAGAGAGAGAGAGAGTACAATTATTACATTCAATTATGTTACATGAAAAAAAGAAAACAGTGTAAACAGCAAGTAAACAGCATGATACCTCGTGGTCATGGTGATCCAGTAACCAGAGGCCCTGTACTAGCTTTACTAAGCCCATGGGGATGGAGAAAGCCGTGGGGAAAGACTCCACTGAAGCTCCACTCTTATTAGGAAGAGAGTACATCACATCCAGAAGCAGATAAATCACCTGGAGATCAGGGTTAAGATTCAAAAACCACAAACTAAACAGAATTCTAACTAAAAGTACACGTCTATATGACTTCACTAACTCTCTACAATGAAATAACTCTACGTTATTTATTTAATCAAATAAATCTCTTTCATTCAATTAAAGCTCTACAACATCTCAGATGATGCCATTATCTCTGCATTCCTTTTATCCAGCCTCTTAGAGCTCTACAACTCCTTTATGGAGTTCTGATGATGATTTATGTGATTATAGTGACTCAAACAAGATAATTCATTTAGAAACATGACATGGAAGGATACAATAGCATGTTTGGTAGATTCTTCAACATTTTCCAGGAGGTACAAGTCCAGCAGGGCCTGGAGGGAAAAAAATCAGATAAATAAAAGAGAGAAAAACAGTTAGTCATCATATACCTACTGTAATTTTATTTCCTGGAGTAAATAAGAGACAACCTCCTTCAGAAAATCAGCATGTTCACTTGGATGTACAGTTCCTTAACGAGGGAAGTTATTTAAATAAAACACAATGGTGTAAATGATCAGTTGTGTTGATTATTAGGGAAATGATTACGTGTAGTGAAGGTGGTGGGTACTGCCCAGTCCCACCCTCGTCTCTCTTCCACAGCTCTGAGAGACGCTCACCACACTGGGCCACCAGTCCGTCGATCATCAGACAGTCAGCGTTCCACTTATCCCTGAGGAAAGAGGGATTACTGGAGGCTAAAACCAAGCAGCTGCTTATGAATTTATAACTGATATGAATGTGAATATGAGATGGTGAATATGTCGTGTTGACTCACTTGGCCAGTCTGTGCAGCTCCTCCCTCTGACCCATGTAATAATTCTTTATCACAGAAAAACTGTAAAAAGGCCTCGATATCTGCAGGACGTCATCATCTGCAAGATGTAAAATAACTTCTCGTATACACGATGGTGGAGATTAATTCATGAAAGTAGAGGTGCAGGTGGTGAGGGGTTTTTACCGGCGCTCTCGGGGAGGAGACCAGTGCGGCAGAACCACAGGACCACCTGAGCATACTGGGAGATCAGACTTGACACCATGCACTTATTCACCAGGCCTAATAATCCTACAACACAATCAGCACAACTAATCACACAAACATCAGATACACTAACAAGAACTGCTCAGAAAATAATAATGATGTCCTGAAGGTGTGTTTTGAGAACACTAAACCCTACAAAAAGAGTTTATTAGAGCTCTATTAACAGAAATGCTTGCTGAGGAACCCTCACCTGGTCCTGCTCTCCACAGCAAGATGCTCAAATATCACAGCTAAATTTCTCTCTTTTTTTTTTTTTTTTAAAAACTTTTTTTTTTTCCACCTTATTTCTGTTTAAACTGATAAAGGGACAAGGGGGCGGTTCCAAACATGCATATTCATAGATCTTTATAATGTATATTTAATGAGGACAGATATGTATCCATGTGCTCACTGCTCATTAAATAACAATGTATTTATCTATTCATTATTTTATGATTTTGTGTGTGTGTGTGAGAGACACCTCTCTGTGTGAACTCCTGAGCCTCATTCAGCAGGCAGTGGAGGATGGTACAGAGGTTACTCAGTAATCGCTGACTGTGTTGGAGAAGCTGCAGCGTTTGAGGATCAATAAAATTAGATGAGCTGTCGAATAATGGAGCACCTGAACACAGACACACACCCATGTTAGGAGAGTAATATTAATCATATTACAATACACCACAAACTAGATTTATTATTTTTAAAGAAATGAACATGTCAGCACCAACAACTACATTCTGTGTATAGGACATGGAACAGTGAGCTGATCACCTTGAAGTCACAAGAAGCCAACAAGTAGATCACTTAACTCTAACTGAAAGATGTGTGTAAATTAACCCATGCTGTGTGATGATTATTCCTGCTGTGAGTACACTTACATATGCCATCAAGCTCCTCTTTGGTTTTGACCACTTTCTCCCAGGCCCACTCCAGGATGTAGCGCAGGTTTGCTGCAGATCCGGCCTGCTCTGTAAGTTACAGGGGATAAATATATTTGTAGAGAGATTTAAGCTCAAAAATAAGCTTATTCGGCAAAAAATAAAAACAATCACTGCTGAACTGAACTAATCTCAGAATAAAAGCAATAGCTGGTGCTCACCCTCGCTGGTCCACTTTCTAATGCAGCCGGTGATCAGACCCAAAGCGCTCGTCTCCACCGCTGTGGTTAATACAGCGTCCAGCTGCTCCTGCTGCAGGACCAGACAGTTGAATGAATTTTAAACAGAGAGTGCTATAGAGTGTTTAGCCGTCATTCTACATACAGCATACACAAAAAAAAAAACCATTCTCTAAGGAGCGACAGTACAGACGTCATCAGTCAGCAGGGAACACGGTCAGCAAAGGCTCAACCGGCATGTGACAGTTACCTCAGTCAGGCTGGACGGCTGAACGTCCGTGAGCCGAGAGGACAGCAGGCCGGACATCAGGCATTGGGAAAATCCGTTAGAAATCCCGTCACTCAGACTCAGCACAGCTTTCTTCAGATAACTCAGAGTCTGAAAGCAGAACCGGAACTAGAACCACTTAGTAAAGGACTCATACCAGGACATATAAAGAGCTGATTATAAACAATAGACTGACCTCTTTCTGATAGCCAGAGCAGGTGAAGTGGACTATTCCAGCATTAAGCAGACAGCTCGCATCTACATACACACACACACACACACACTTCATCTTCCACATCATTTTAAAAAGCACATTAACTAAGAACAGGACCTTGAATCCATGGGACTGAGACTTTAACACCTCTAAAGAACAAGGTATTGTATAGCAGTACATTATGATAAGAAATTCACACAAGGTGAGGCTTGTTTGTTTGTGTGTGTACTTGCCAAAGTTGTATGTGTTAGGGTTGTAGAACTGCTCTGGAGGGGGGCAGGTGTGGGGCAGAGCTCTGCTCAGACTGCGCTCATGAACCACCATGTCCAGCAGGGGGCAGGACTGAGCCACCTCCACCACAGAGTCCAGAGACCACACGGCCAGGTAGGGACAGTTCTGCAGAGACTCACCCGCCCTGAGGACACATGTTCTATACGTTTTTCAGGTCCAGACAGTTTGTAAGTTATGAAGTGAGCAATAATTTTATCACAGCACCTACAAAGCAAACTGCAGGAGTACGACTGATTACAATAAAAATAAAACTGACACAGCTCCATTCAGCTGCAGGGAATTAATTCCGCCCATGGATCAAAAATGAATTAAACACACGGCCTGACCGTGACCAGAGTCGAATCCCAGAGCTGACCGTCACTACGACTGCACTCATGCAATAATGCTTAAATAAATAGTCTGATCCTCCACGGAAATACTCATACCTCAGTGAATCAGGCATCTGAGCGTGATACCATCTGTTAATATCGAATACTCCGATGAAGGTGGAAGGTTGACCCTGTCCATATGACTTCACCTGCCAGCTGAACACCAACACACTCGTATCAGGAGACGCCACTGCGGTGAGAAAAAGTGTATAACTTCATACCCGAGTTACACTATTACACTGCAGTGTGTTTTGTTATTTAACACAAAATATTGCTATTTAGATTATTTTCACTTTTCTGAGGAGTATGTAACTGTCCTTCAGTGAGACGTTTTCCACATAAACAGAATAAACACACACTTATTTCTGAACAATTTAAAATGTGCGTGTATTTCTGAGATGATAATGCAGTGACCTTCGTTAACACTGTCCTCTCTGTCGGGATGATGGCGGAACTTCTCAATGGTCTGGGAGCTGAGCAGGCGAGTGTGTGTGGCCTGAGCTCTTAGAGGAAACACACCACCACTCAGATCCTGACTGTAACGCTCCTCACAGTACTCCAGACCCTATAACACACACACACACACACACACACACACACACATTACAGAGCACCTGTAACTGTCCTGTGCAGTGTATTTGGAGATGCTGTCAGTTTACCTCATAGATTATTTTCCCTGATGCTGAGCACTTCCTCTCCCCAAACGCCAGCTGCAGTAGGTGGAGGCTGACTACATCACCCTCACTGTAACACACACATCATGTTACAACACTCCAACATTCAGACTCACTGTGTGCGTGTGATGAGGCCAAGTTACTGTTACTGACCCCAAGATGACCTAGTGTTTCATTCCTTTATAAAGTTAAAAAATAAAATTCTAATAAAGAATCGGGTCACAACTTTAGCCACAAACTGCTACATGCCATCACAACAAAACATTACTTCCTCTTGTCACTTGTTACAGCAACTATAAACAGTCGTTTCCTCGCTAGACTCTCTTCATTCTCCCTCGTCGAGTTAATAAGACAAAATCAAACAACGCTCCTTTGTCCTGAAGATGTGTGAAAACTCTAAGTTACAGCTTTATCTCTGACTGATACACAGCACTGAAATAATGTCACTATGTTACATAAATCTTACAGAAAACATCACCTTTTAAATCTGTTCATGTGAAGTGTCTGCTGTACATGTCCTTGTGAATAAGGTGTTACTATAGAAACGATAAGTGTGTGAGACTCACAGATCCTGTGCTGACTGAACGGCCCAGAGGTAGCAGCAGTTCCTCGGGTCGTTCTCCGGCTCCTGGAAGTTGAAGGCATACACAGGGACTCGGCCACCTTCCAGCTGAGAGTGATACCTGTGAGATATTGAGATGACATGATGAAAAAGCGCCCCACACGCACCTGGGCGGCTTCCCAAAGCTCACTATCTATTATGGCAGATTTCAGATAGAAGCATGTTGTTTACGTCAGCATCACACTCACTCTTTCTTGAGCGTCTTCATGTTCCAGAGCTGCAGGAAGCCGTCGGTGAAGCCCACAGCGAGCTGATTGGTGCGGCTGATGAAGTGCAGAGCTGAAACCCCTATCCCTGTGGGACTGCACAGCTGGAGACAGAGGTGGCGTCCTTGCTGAGTGACTCCCTCTCTCAGACGCGGAATATCAGACGGACATTTATTCACCACCTCCAGATCTGAGAGAAAAATAAACACCAGGCTAACATTAACACAATACAGAGTCATGGGAACACCAAAACTGTTTCAGTGTTACACAAACACCCATGTGTGGCATTCTGGGGAACGAAGTCTACAGCGAATTCTACACTGATGTCAGACATAACACTGAACTTTTGGTAGATTGCAGGAACACACATTTCATCTGTATCCTCCAGTTTATTTTGTCCATTAAGTAACCTATTTTATCAACTATTTTTACCATTTTGCATTCTTATCATTAAAATTGATCAAAATACATCTGGAATTTAATATAATGTGACTGACATTTCCATCACAGTATAAATCCCCTGAAAGCCTCCACTCACCCTCAGAGCATCTTTAATAAACCCACGAGGTGTTGTGGTCAAGCCAATCTCACCTGAGGCCTCCAGTTCAGTCTGAGTGCAGGAGAAATCATCTAAACACAGATCCACCAATAGGACGTGCCCAACATCTGTTACCACGGCAACCACTCCAAAAAGCCAGCGCAGGCTCTGGTGCAGGTGCTGCGTACTCGTACTCGCTCCTCCATAACTCACCAGAGGCTCCACTGCAGTGATCTGATTGGGGGAAGAGAGAAGGTCATTACACCCAGCTACCAGATTACCTCCTGGTCACTGCTGAGAATGATGGGAAAAAGTCGCACCCTGTTTGGAATGACCACAGCTTTAATGACGCGGGAGATGCCCAGGTCGTAGAGACACAACATGCTGCTCTCGTCCTCCTGCAGACCCACGAGCAGCCCGCTGCGCTTCAGCCAGCTGAACTCTCTCACCGCCGTCACGCAGGGCTGTAGGTGATCCGTCACGCCGCTGAAACGATACGCAGAGAAACGCTCGCCTGTCGCCGCGTGAACCACCTCCAAGTGCGGCCCACACGCCAGCCATGCTAACATGCTACGACCTGAACAAACGGGAAGTGACATCACTCAAATCCAACACACAGTACAAGGGAAGTTATAATGATATATGGGGCTGATAATGGGTAATTTGATCTACATGAGGATATTTAAGGTCCAGGTCTGTTACTACAAACAGGGTTGTGTTGCTGGGAGGCTCATAAAGAGCAGCAGTGTTCCTGCTCCTGCTTCAGACTTCTTAACTTCAGAGATATAGACTAATAAACACACACCTTCCTGTGTGTCACACAAGATAAACCTCATGATGTAAAGAACAGTAAGTGCATGCAGTGAGACAGGAGGAGTGAGCTCGCTGACCTGCCGTGAATTTTCCATGAAGCACCGAGTCCAGGGTCACTTCATCTTCTCCTAAAGCGTCCACCGTCACTGCAGGAAAATGCAGCAGACCGCTGGTCACCTGAGCTGCCAGGTCACGCATCCTCCCTGGAACACACACACAGAAATTTTCTTAACATTACATCAGTGTTACAGTGTTCATCTTCAAGGCCTCATGTTCCTGTGACTGTAAAAGTTCCTTTTCAGCGTTCGGTTATTTCTGAATGCCTTCAATAAAACAATCATTAAGCGAATGTTAACAGGTTTTTTTTTTTTTAAAAAAAACAAAACAGCTTGACTGCTCACACAAGATGACATTTATGTGGTGTATAAATTACTGCCAGTGCAAATATTACAATCCTTCTTTACTTTTATTTATTGACTCTGTATCTTCAGTCTAAAGTGTCTTGTACTTTCTCTCTCAGGTGTCTCACACACACGTCCTGTGTTCACTGGTATGACCTGTTGTGTTAAACATCTTCATGGTCTGTAAACTGTAGATTGGTCTGGACACGTTCATCTGTTCAGACTCCGTTCTTACACCTTTACTCTAAACTCCATTGTAAATCCTGTATGCAGCTTTGTGCTAAATGTTAACACAACACACACACACGTACTCCTGCTGTCTGAATAAAGGTGCTGAAATATTCAGGCCTCAAAACCAGACTGTTCATCAGTTTCTTCTCTCAAGCTACGAGTCTCCTCAATAGCCGGGGACTGGACTGGACTGACACACACACACTCAAATCACTTCATTTAAATCTTCTGCACATCCCATATTAATGCTGCTATAAACTGTTTAAGTCATGTGTCTACATGTTTCCAATGCACCAGCACCATCACTTGCGCTCAGAGGCACAGACTGGCCACTAGGCGGCGCTATTTTATATACACTATATTGCCAAAAGTATTCGCTCACCTGCCTTGACTCGCATATGAACTTAAGTGACATCCCATTCCTAATCCATAGGGTTCAATATGACGTCGGTCCACCCTTTGCAGCTATAACAGCTTCAACTCTTCTGGGAAGGCTGTCCACAAGGTTTAGGAGTGTGTTTATGGGAATTTTTGACCATTCTTCCAGAAGCGCATTTGTGAGGTCACACACTGATGTTGGACGAGAAGGTCTGGCTCTCAGTCTCCGCTCTAATTCATCCCAAAGGTGTTCTATGGGGTTGAGGTCAGGACTCTGTGCAGGCCAGTCAAGTTCATCCACACCAGACTCTGTCATCCATGTCTTTATGGACCTTGCTTTGGTCACTGGTGCACAGTCATGTTGGAAGAGGAAGGGGCCAGCTCCAAACTGTTCCCACAAAGTTGGGAGCATGGAATTGTCCAAAATGTCTTGGTATGCTGAAGCATTCAGAGTTCCTTTCACTGGAACTAAGGGGCCAAGCCCAGCTCCTGAAAAACAACCCCACACCATAATCCCCCCTCCACCAAACTTTACACTTGGCACAATGCAGTCAGACAAGTACCGTTCTCCTGGCAACCGCCAAACCCAGACTCGTCCATCAGATTGCCAGATGGAGAAGCGCGATTCGTCCCTCCAGAGAACGCATCTCCACTGCTCTAGAGTCCAGTGGCGGCGTGCTTTACACCACTGCATCCGACGCTTTGCATTGCACTTGGTGATGTATGGCTTGGATGCAGCTGCTCGGCCATGGAAACCCATTCCATGAAGCTCTCTGCGCACTGTTCTTCAGCTCATCTGAAGGTCACATGAAGTTTGGAGGTCTGTAGCGATGGACTCTGCAGAAAGTTGGCGACCTCTTCGCACTATGGGCCTCAGCATCCGCTGACCCCGCTCCGTCAGTTTACGTGGCCTACCACTTCGTGGCTGAGTTGCTGTCGTTCCCAAACACTTCCACGTTCTTATAATACAGCTGACAGTTGACTGTGGAATATTTAGGAGCGAGGAAATTTCACGACTGGATTTGTTGCACAGGTGGCATCCTATCACAGTTCCACGCTGGAATTCACTGAGCTCCTGAGAGCGACCCATTCTTTCACAAATGTTTGTAAAAACAGTCTGCATGCCTAGGTGCTTGATTTTATACACCTGTGGCCATGGAAGTGATTGGAACACCTGATTCTGATTATTTGGATGGGTGAGCGAATACTTTTGGCAATATAGTGTAGCTGTCATGGGGTGTATTGTACGGTCTGATCACACACTTTATACGAACAGGTTCATTTATTCTTCAGCCCTCAGTTCTGTGTAGTTTTATTTCACTGTGTTACTGCATCAATTGTCAGTTATATGAGGTCCAAATGACAAAAGCTTCATGACATGAAATGATTCCGTAACGCGCACGCGCACACACACACAGCTAATACAACAACACTTTTTAACAAGGAGTTACTGCAGAAAGAACAACAATCACAATAACAGGTCAAAGATCCTGTTAGTTGTTTATTTTCAATCGTGTTGACAGAATTAATCTATAAAGGAAAAACCCAGCAGCTGCACGTGCGCAGGCTAATGCACCGCTTCATTAACGCTAAGCTAGTTTGGCTAATAACTAACATCTACACAACATTTTAAATTCCAGTCGTATTTATTTATTTGACTGGTATCCTCAACATACAGTACTATATAGGTTAGAATTTTTCGTTTAGATTATAAACTGCTAGCCAGTCATCTTAAACTCAGTTTATTTTAGTTGAACAGTTAGCATTAGCATTCGCTTAGCCTACCGTATTTACCTGTGTGACGATGACTGATTTATTAATGTAGAATATATCAAATGCGTCTTCTGGTGCAGTTTTTCCTTGGTCATAATCCGCGCAGGTCCATAAATGGGTTACCTTTTTACGTTTGTAAATAAATAATACAGAAAATTACAACTAGCAGTAAAAAAAAGAAAAGCTAACAAACTCTGCAACCGCCGACTAGCACTTCAACACAGGCGCTATTTCCAAACTGCTGTCACGACTGCGCATGTGTACTCTCCATAGCGCCGCATTGCCACCGCGCATGCGCCAGTTCAAACTAGCTCAAACAGCGCATTGCGCATGCTCGTGGAGTGTTTTTTTCTGTTAGTATTTTGCGACGCGTAAACTACGTAAAGTAGAATTATGTGGAATTTCACTACGAGAAATTATTTGATTATTATTTTTCAGCAGCTCTGTGAGATGGACTGGAAATAGCTGGAAATAGCTGTAGTGGACACTAGGGGGCAGTAGAGCCGTTTCTGTATGGATTTTTTATTTATTTATTTATTTTTATTGAAATAACTTGAGACAATACAACATAGAATACAAAGCACATTAAATACAGTTTAACAATAACAACATCAACAACAACAACAAAAAAACATTAATTACAACAAATCAAAGACAAAGGACAAAGAATTATAAATAATATGGCAGTCCAAGTAAAGTTAAAAGACACGAGAGGAAAGTTATGATATATAAACAGTGGGAAAGATGTAGCAAGAAATATTTTTACTTCAGTTAAAAACAGTGTCATAGAAATGTAGAAGTCTATTATTATTCTTATTAAACTGAATTAGTTTAAGAGACTTAAAAATTGAAGTCATTTCCATTATGAAAAGGGGGAAATTCAATTGTTCCTTTCGAATTCTTTGTTTATGTATAAAGAATTTTGCATTTAAGACAAAATAATTAACTACAAATTCAAGAGGTTTATTTTCCGAATTCTCATAATAAAAAAATATGTTTTTAATGCCAAAGAAGTGAGATATATTGAGGTGGTCCAAGAGGTGGCATTTTAGGAGAGTTAAGAATCTTTTTGTTTTCTCACACTCAAAGAACAAATATATCAAAGATTCATCTACGGTATCACAGAAAGAACATTTATTATCTACCTGTAGAGTGTGTATTGTATCTCAGTGTGGAGTGTGTATTGTCTCTCAGTGTGGAGTGTGTATTGTATCTCAGTGTGGAGTGTGTATTGTATCTCAGTGTGGAGTGTGTATTGTATCTAAGTGTGGAGTGTGTATTGTCTCTCAGTGTGGAGTGTGTATTGTCTCTCAGTGTGGAGTGTGTATTGTATCTCAGTGTGGAGTGTGTATTGTATCTCAGTGTGGAGTGTGTATTGTATCTCAGTGTGGAGTGTGTATTGTCTCTCAGTGTGGAGTGTGTATTGTCTCTCAGTGTGGAGTGTGTATTGTATCTAAGTGTGGAGTGTGTATTGTCTCTCAGTGTGGAGTGTGTATTGTATCTCAGTGTGGAGTGTGTATTGTCTCTCAGTGTGGAGTGTGTATTGTATCTAAGTGTGGAGTGTGTATTGTCTCTCAGTGTGGAGTGTGTATTGTCTCTCAGTGTGGAGTGTGTATCGTCTCTCAGTGTTGAGTGTGTATTGTATCTCAGTGTGGAGTGTGTATTGTATCTAAGTGTGGAGTGTGTATTGTATCTCAGTGTGGAGTGTGTATTGTCTCTCAGTGTGGAGTGTGTATCGTCTCTCAGTGTTGAGTGTGTATTGTATCTCAGTGTGGAGTGTGTATTGTATCTAAGTGTGGAGTGTGTATTGTATCTCAGTGTGGAGTGTGTATTGTCTCTCAGTGTGGAGTGTGTATTGTATCTCAGTGTGGAGTGTGTATTGTCTCTCAGTGTGGAGTGTGTATCGTCTCTCAGTGTGGAGTGTGTATTGTATCTCAGTGTGGAGTGTGGAGTGTGTATTGTATCTCAGTGTTGAGTGTGTATCGTCTCTCAGTGTGGAGTGTGGAGTGTCTCTCAGTGTGGAGTGTGTATTGTCTCTCAGTGTGGAGTGTGTATTGTATCTCAGTGTGGAGTGTGTATTGTCTCTCAGTGTGGAGTGTGGAGTGTCTCTCAGTGTGGAGTGTGGAGTGTCTCTCAGTGTGGAGTGTGGAGTGTCTCTCAGTGTGGAGTGTGTATTGTCTCTCAGTGTGGAGTGTGTATTGTATCTCAGTGTGGAGTGTGTATCGTCTCTCAGTGTGGAGTGTGGAGTGTCTCTCAGTGTGGAGTGTGTATTGTCTCTCAGTGTGGAGTGTGTATTGTATCTCAGTGTGGAGTGTGTATTGTCTCTCAGTGTGGAGTGTGGAGTGTCTCTCAGTGTGGAGTGTGTATTGTCTCTCAGTGTGGAGTGTGGAGTGTCTCTCAGTGTGGAGTGTGTATTGTCTCTCAGTGTGGAGTGTGTATTGTATCTCAGTGTGGAGTGTGTATTGTCTCTCAGTGTGGAGTGTGGAGTGTCTCTCAGTGTGGAGTGTGTATTGTCTCTCAGTGTGGAGTGTCTCTCAGTGTGGAGTGTGTATTGTATCTCAGTGTGGAGTGTGTATTGTATCTCAGTGTGGAGTGTGTATTGTATCTCAGTGTTGAGTGTGTATTGTATCTCAGTGTGGAGTGTGTATTGTATCTCAGTGTGGAGTGTGTATTGTATCTCAGTGTTGAGTGTGTATTGTATCTCAGTGTGGAGTGTGTATTGTCTCTCAGTGTGGAGTGTCTCTCAGTGTGGAGTGTCTCTCAGTGTGGAGTGTGTATTGTCTCTCAGTGTGGAGTGTCTCTCAGTGTTGAGTGTGTATTGTATCTCAGTGTGGAGTGTGGAGTGTCTCTCAGTGTGGAGTGTGTATTGTCTCTCAGTGTGGAGTGTGTATCGTATCTCAGTGTGGAGTGTGTATCGTCTCTCAGTGTGGAGTGTGTATTGTATCTCAGTGTGGAGTGTGTATTGTATCTCAGTGTGGAGTGTGTATTGTATCTCAGTGTGGAGTGTGTATTGTATCTCAGTGTGGAGTGTGTATTGTATCTCAGTGTGGAGTGTGTATTGTATCTCAGTGTGGAGTGTGTATTGTATCTCAGTGTGGAGTGTGTATTGTCTCTCAGTGTGGAGTGTGTATTGTATCTCAGTGTGGAGTGTGTATCGTCTCTCAGTGTGGAGTGTGGAGTGTCTCTCAGTGTGGAGTGTGTATTGTCTCTCAGTGTGGAGTGTCTCTCAGTGTGGAGTGTGTATTGTCTCTCAGTGTGGAGTGTGTATTGTATCTCAGTGTGGAGTGTGTATTGTATCTCAGTGTGGAGTGTGTATTGTATCTCAGTGTGGAGTGTGTATTGTATCTAAGTGTGGAGTGTGTATTGTATCTCAGTGTGGAGTGTGTATTGTATCTCAGTGTGGAGTGTGTATTGTCTCTCAGTGTGGAGTGTGTATTGTCTCTCAGTGTGGAGTGTGTATTGTATCTAAGTGTGGAGTGTGTATTGTATCTCAGTGTTGAGTGTGTATTGTATCTCAGTGTTGAGTGTGTATTGTCTCTCAGTGTGGAGTGTGTATTGTCTCTCAGTGTGGAGTGTGTATTGTCTCTCAGTGTGGAGTGTGTATTGTCTCTCAGTGTGGAGTGTGTATTGTATCTAAGTGTGGAGTGTGTATTGTATCTCAGTGTTGAGTGTGTATTGTATCTCAGTGTTGAGTGTGTATTGTCTCTCAGTGTGGAGTGTGTATTGTCTCTCAGTGTGGAGTGTGTATTGTCTCTCAGTGTGGAGTGTGTATTGTATCTCAGTGTGGAGTGTGTATTGTATCTCAGTGTTGAGTGTGTATTGTATCTCAGTGTTGAGTGTGTATTGTCTCTCAGTGTGGAGTGTGTATTGTATCTAAGTGTGGAGTGTGTATTGTCTCTAAGTGTGGAGTGTGTATTGTCTCTAAGTGTGGAGTGTGTATTGTCTCTCAGTGTGGAGTGTGTATCGTCTCTCAGTGTGGAGTGTGTATTGTCTCTAAGTGTGGAGTGTGTATTGTCTCTAAGTGTGGAGTGTGTATTGTATCTCAGTGTGGAGTGTGTATTGTCTCTCAGTGTGGAGTGTCTCTCAGTGTGGAGTGTGTATTGTCTCTCAGTGTGGAGTGTGTATTGTCTCTCAGTGTGGAGTGTGTATTGTATCTAAGTGTGGAGTGTGTATTGTATCTCAGTGTTGAGTGTGTATTGTATCTCAGTGTTGAGTGTGTATTGTCTCTCAGTGTGGAGTGTGTATTGTCTCTCAGTGTGGAGTGTGTATTGTCTCTCAGTGTGGAGTGTCTCTCAGTGTGGAGTGTGTATTGTCTCTCAGTGTGGAGTGTGTATTGTATCTCAGTGTGGAGTGTGTATTGTCTCTCAGTGTGGAGTGTGGAGTGTCTCTCAGTGTGGAGTGTGGAGTGTCTCTCAGTGTGGAGTGTGGAGTGTCTCTCAGTGTGGAGTGTGTATTGTCTCTCAGTGTGGAGTGTGTATTGTATCTCAGTGTGGAGTGTGTATCGTCTCTCAGTGTGGAGTGTGGAGTGTCTCTCAGTGTGGAGTGTGTATTGTCTCTCAGTGTGGAGTGTGTATTGTATCTCAGTGTGGAGTGTGTATTGTCTCTCAGTGTGGAGTGTGGAGTGTCTCTCAGTGTGGAGTGTGTATTGTCTCTCAGTGTGGAGTGTGGAGTGTCTCTCAGTGTGGAGTGTGTATTGTCTCTCAGTGTGGAGTGTGTATTGTATCTCAGTGTGGAGTGTGTATTGTCTCTCAGTGTGGAGTGTGGAGTGTCTCTCAGTGTGGAGTGTGTATTGTCTCTCAGTGTGGAGTGTCTCTCAGTGTGGAGTGTGTATTGTATCTCAGTGTTGAGTGTGTATTGTATCTCAGTGTGGAGTGTGTATTGTATCTCAGTGTGGAGTGTGTATTGTATCTCAGTGTTGAGTGTGTATTGTATCTCAGTGTGGAGTGTGTATTGTCTCTCAGTGTGGAGTGTCTCTCAGTGTGGAGTGTCTCTCAGTGTGGAGTGTGTATTGTCTCTCAGTGTGGAGTGTCTCTCAGTGTTGAGTGTGTATTGTATCTCAGTGTGGAGTGTGGAGTGTCTCTCAGTGTGGAGTGTGTATTGTCTCTCAGTGTGGAGTGTGTATCGTATCTCAGTGTGGAGTGTGTATCATCTCTCAGTGTGGAGTGTGTATTGTATCTCAGTGTGGAGTGTGTATTGTATCTCAGTGTGGAGTGTGTATTGTATCTCAGTGTGGAGTGTGTATTGTATCTCAGTGTGGAGTGTGTATTGTATCTCAGTGTGGAGTGTGTATTGTATCTCAGTGTGGAGTGTGTATTGTATCTCAGTGTGGAGTGTGTATTGTCTCTCAGTGTGGAGTGTGTATTGTATCTCAGTGTGGAGTGTGTATCGTCTCTCAGTGTGGAGTGTGGAGTGTCTCTCAGTGTGGAGTGTGTATTGTCTCTCAGTGTGGAGTGTCTCTCAGTGTGGAGTGTGTATTGTCTCTCAGTGTGGAGTGTGTATTGTATCTCAGTGTGGAGTGTGTATTGTATCTCAGTGTGGAGTGTGTATTGTATCTCAGTGTGGAGTGTGTATTGTATCTAAGTGTGGAGTGTGTATTGTATCTCAGTGTGGAGTGTGTATTGTATCTCAGTGTGGAGTGTGTATTGTCTCTCAGTGTGGAGTGTGTATTGTCTCTCAGTGTGGAGTGTGTATTGTATCTAAGTGTGGAGTGTGTATTGTATCTCAGTGTTGAGTGTGTATTGTATCTCAGTGTTGAGTGTGTATTGTCTCTCAGTGTGGAGTGTGTATTGTCTCTCAGTGTGGAGTGTGTATTGTCTCTCAGTGTGGAGTGTGTATTGTCTCTCAGTGTGGAGTGTGTATTGTATCTAAGTGTGGAGTGTGTATTGTATCTCAGTGTTGAGTGTGTATTGTATCTCAGTGTTGAGTGTGTATTGTCTCTCAGTGTGGAGTGTGTATTGTCTCTCAGTGTGGAGTGTGTATTGTCTCTCAGTGTGGAGTGTGTATTGTATCTCAGTGTGGAGTGTGTATTGTATCTCAGTGTTGAGTGTGTATTGTATCTCAGTGTTGAGTGTGTATTGTCTCTCAGTGTGGAGTGTGTATTGTATCTAAGTGTGGAGTGTGTATTGTCTCTAAGTGTGGAGTGTGTATTGTCTCTAAGTGTGGAGTGTGTATTGTCTCTCAGTGTGGAGTGTGTATCGTCTCTCAGTGTGGAGTGTGTATTGTCTCTAAGTGTGGAGTGTGTATTGTCTCTAAGTGTGGAGTGTGTATTGTATCTCAGTGTGGAGTGTGTATTGTCTCTCAGTGTGGAGTGTCTCTCAGTGTGGAGTGTGTATTGTCTCTCAGTGTGGAGTGTGTATTGTCTCTCAGTGTGGAGTGTGTATTGTCTCTCAGTGTGGAGTGTGTATTGTATCTAAGTGTGGAGTGTGTATTGTATCTAAGTGTGGAGTGTGTATTGTCTCTAAGTGTGGAGTGTGTATTGTCTCTAAGTGTGGAGTGTGTATTGTCTCTCAGTGTGGAGTGTGTATCGTCTCTCAGTGTGGAGTGTGTATCGTCTCTAAGTGTGGAGTGTGTATTGTCTCTCAGTGTTGAGTGTGTATCGTCTCTCAGTGTGGAGTGTGTATCGTCTCTAAGTGTGGAGTGTGTATTGTCTCTAAGTGTGGAGTGTGTATTGTCTCTAAGTGTGGAGTGTGTATTGTATCTCAGTGTGGAGTGTGTATTGTCTCTCAGTGTGGAGTGTCTCTCAGTGTGGAGTGTGTATTGTCTCTCAGTGTGGAGTGTGTATTGTCTCTCAGTGTGGAGTGTGTATTGTATCTAAGTGTGGAGTGTGTATTGTATCTAAGTGTGGAGTGTGTATTGTCTCTAAGTGTGGAGTGTGTATTGTCTCTAAGTGTGGAGTGTGTATTGTCTCTCAGTGTGGAGTGTGTATCGTCTCTCAGTGTGGAGTGTGTATCGTCTCTAAGTGTGGAGTGTGTATTGTCTCTCAGTGTTGAGTGTGTATCGTCTCTCAGTGTGGAGTGTGTATTGTATCTCAGTGTGGAGTGTGTATTGTATCTCAGTGTGGAGTGTGTATTGTATCTCAGTGTGGAGTGTGTATTGTATCTCAGTGTGGAGTGTGTATTGTATCTCAGTGTGGAGTGTGGAGTGTGTATCGTCTCTCAGTGTGGAGTGTGTATTGTATCTCAGTGTGGAGTGTGTATTGTATCTCAGTGAGGAGTGTGGAGTGTGTATTGTATCTCAGTGTGGAGTGTGGAGTGTGTATTGTATCTCAGTGTTGAGTGTGTATTGTATCTCAGTGTGGAGTGTGTATCGTCTCTCAGTGTGGAGTGTGGAGTGTCTCTCAGTGTGGAGTGTGTATTGTCTCTCAGTGTGGAGTGTGTATTGTCTCTCAGTGTGGAGTGTGTATTGTATCTCAGTGTGGAGTGTGTATCATCTCTCAGTGTGGAGTGTGGAGTGTCTCTCAGTGTGGAGTGTGTATTGTCTCTCAGTGTGGAGTGTGTATTGTCTCTCAGTGTGGAGTGTGTATTGTATCTCAGTGAGGAGTGTGGAGTGTGTATTGTATCTCAGTGTGGAGTGTGGAGTGTGTATTGTATCTCAGTGTGGAGTGTGGAGTGTGTATTGTATCTCAGTGTGGAGTGTGTATCGTCTCTCAGTGTGGAGTGTGTATTGTATCTCAGTGTGGAGTGTGTATCATCTCTCAGTGTGGAGTGTGGAGTGTCTCTCAGTGTGGAGTGTGTATTGTCTCTCAGTGTGGAGTGTGTATTGTCTCTCAGTGTGGAGTGTGGAGTGTCTCTCAGTGTGGAGTGTGTATTGTCTCTCAGTGTGGAGTGTGTATTGTCTCTCAGTGTGGAGTGTCTCTCAGTGTGGAGTGTGTATTGTATCTCAGTGTGGAGTGTGTATCGTCTCTCAGTGTGGAGTGTGTATTGTCTCTCAGTGTGGAGTGTGTATTGTCTCTCAGTGTGGAGTGTGTATTGTCTCTCAGTGTGGAGTGTGTATTGTATCTCAGTGTGGAGTGTGTATTGTATCTCAGTGTGGAGTGTGTATTGTCTCTCAGTGTGGAGTGTGTATTGTCTCTCAGTGTGGAGTGTGTATTGTCTCTCAGTGTGGAGTGTGGAGTGTCTCTCAGTGTGGAGTGTGTATTGTCTCTCAGTGTGGAGTGTGTATTGTCTCTCAGTGTGGAGTGTCTCTCAGTGTGGAGTGTGTATTGTATCTCAGTGTGGAGTGTGTATCGTCTCTCAGTGTGGAGTGTGTATTGTCTCTCAGTGTGGAGTGTGTATTGTATCTCAGTGTGGAGTGTGTATTGTCTCTCAGTGTGGAGTGTGTATTGTATCTCAGTGTTGAGTGTGTATTGTATCTCAGTGTGGAGTGTGTATTGTCTCTCAGTGTGGAGTGTGTATCGTCTCTCAGTGTGGAGTGTGTATTGTCTCTCAGTGTGGAGTGTCTCTCAGTGTGGAGTGTGTATCGTCTCTCAGTGTGGAGTGTGTATTGTATCTCAGTGTGGAGTGTGTATTGTATCTCAGTGTTGAGTGTGTATTGTCTCTCAGTGTGGAGTGTGTATTGTATCTCAGTGTTGAGTGTGTATTGTATCTCAGTGTGGAGTGTGTATCGTCTCTCAGTGTGGAGTGTGGAGTGTCTCTCAGTGTGGAGTGTGTATTGTCTCTCAGTGTGGAGTGTGTATTGTCTCTCAGTGTGGAGTGTCTCTCAGTGTGGAGTGTGTATCGTCTCTCAGTGTGGAGTGTGTATTGTATCTCAGTGTGGAGTGTGTATTGTATCTCAGTGTGGAGTGTGTATTGTATCTCAGTGTGGAGTGTGTATTGTATCTCAGTGTGGAGTGTGTATTGTATCTCAGTGTGGAGTGTGTATTGTATCTCAGTGTGGAGTGTGTATTGTATCTCAGTGTGGAGTGTGTATCGTCTCTCAGTGTGGAGTGTGGAGTGTCTCTCAGTGTGGAGTGTGTATTGTCTCTCAGTGTGGAGTGTCTCTCAGTGTGGAGTGTGTATTGTCTCTCAGTGTGGAGTGTGTATCGTCTCTCAGTGTGGAGTGTGTATTGTATCTCAGTGTGGAGTGTGTATTGTATCTCAGTGTTGAGTGTGTATTGTCTCTCAGTGTGGAGTGTGTATTGTCTCTCAGTGTGGAGTGTCTCTCAGTGTGGAGTGTGTATTGTATCTCAGTGTGGAGTGTGTATTGTATCTCAGTGTGGAGTGTGTATTGTCTCTCAGTGTGGAGTGTGTATTGTCTCTCAGTGTGGAGTGTGTATTGTCTCTCAGTGTGGAGTGTGTATTGTATCTAAGTGTGGAGTGTGTATTGTATCTAAGTGTGGAGTGTGTATTGTATCTCAGTGTGGAGTGTGTATTGTATCTCAGTGTGGAGTGTGTATTGTCTCTCAGTGTGGAGTGTGTATTGTCTCTCAGTGTGGAGTGTCTCTCAGTGTGGAGTGTGTATTGTATCTCAGTGTGGAGTGTGTATTGTATCTCAGTGTGGAGTGTGTATTGTCTCTCAGTGTGGAGTGTGTATTGTCTCTCAGTGTGGAGTGTGTATTGTATCTCAGTGTTGAGTGTGTATTGTCTCTCAGTGTGGAGTGTGTATTGTATCTAAGTGTGGAGTGTGTATTGTATCTAAGTGTGGAGTGTGTATTGTATCTCAGTGTGGAGTGTGTATTGTATCTCAGTGTGGAGTGTGTATTGTCTCTCAGTGTGGAGTGTGTATTGTCTCTCAGTGTGGAGTGTCTCTCAGTGTGGAGTGTGTATTGTCTCTCAGTGTGGAGTGTGTATCGTCTCTCAGTGTGGAGTGTGTATTGTATCTCAGTGTTGAGTGTGTATTGTCTCTCAGTGTGGAGTGTGTATTGTATCTCAGTGTTGAGTGTGTATTGTCTCTCAGTGTGGAGTGTGTATTGTATCTAAGTGTGGAGTGTGTATTGTATCTAAGTGTGGAGTGTGTATTGTCTCTAAGTGTGGAGTGTGTATTGTCTCTCAGTGTGGAGTGTGTATCGTCTCTCAGTGTGGAGTGTGTATTGTCTCTAAGTGTGGAGTGTGTATTGTCTCTAAGTGTGGAGTGTGTATTGTATCTCAGTGTGGAGTGTGTATTGTCTCTCAGTGTGGAGTGTCTCTCAGTGTGGAGTGTGTATTGTCTCTCAGTGTGGAGTGTGTATTGTCTCTCAGTGTGGAGTGTGTATTGTCTCTCAGTGTGGAGTGTGTATTGTCTCTCAGTGTGGAGTGTGTATTGTATCTAAGTGTGGAGTGTGTATTGTATCTAAGTGTGGAGTGTGTATTGTCTCTAAGTGTGGAGTGTGTATTGTCTCTAAGTGTGGAGTGTGTATTGTCTCTCAGTGTGGAGTGTGTATCGTCTCTCAGTGTGGAGTGTGTATCGTCTCTAAGTGTGGAGTGTGTATTGTCTCTCAGTGTTGAGTGTGTATCGTCTCTCAGTGTGGAGTGTGTATCGTCTCTAAGTGTGGAGTGTGTATTGTCTCTCAGTGTTGAGTGTGTATCGTCTCTCAGTGTGGAGTGTGTATTGTATCTCAGTGTGGAGTGTGTATTGTATCTCAGTGTGGAGTGTGTATTGTATCTCAGTGTGGAGTGTGTATTGTATCTCAGTGTGGAGTGTGTATTGTATCTCAGTGTGGAGTGTGTATTGTATCTCAGTGTGGAGTGTGTATTGTATCTCAGTGTGGAGTGTGTATTGTCTCTCAGTGTGGAGTGTGTATTGTCTCTCAGTGTGGAGTGTGTATTGTATCTAAGTGTGGAGTGTGTATTGTATCTCAGTGTTGAGTGTGTATTGTATCTCAGTGTGGAGTGTGTATCGTCTCTCAGTGTGGAGTGTGTATTGTATCTCAGTGTTGAGTGTGTATTGTATCTCAGTGTTGAGTGTGTATTGTCTCTCAGTGTGGAGTGTGTATTGTCTCTCAGTGTGGAGTGTGTATTGTCTCTCAGTGTGGAGTGTGTATTGTCTCTCAGTGTGGAGTGTGTATTGTATCTAAGTGTGGAGTGTGTATTGTATCTCAGTGTTGAGTGTGTATTGTATCTCAGTGTTGAGTGTGTATTGTCTCTCAGTGTGGAGTGTGTATTGTCTCTCAGTGTGGAGTGTGTATTGTCTCTCAGTGTGGAGTGTGTATTGTATCTCAGTGTGGAGTGTGTATTGTATCTCAGTGTTGAGTGTGTATTGTATCTCAGTGTTGAGTGTGTATTGTCTCTCAGTGTGGAGTGTGTATTGTATCTAAGTGTGGAGTGTGTATTGTCTCTCAGTGTGGAGTGTGTATCGTCTCTCAGTGTGGAGTGTGTATTGTCTCTAAGTGTGGAGTGTGTATTGTATCTCAGTGTTGAGTGTGTATTGTCTCTCAGTGTGGAGTGTGTATTGTATCTCAGTGTGGAGTGTGTATTGTCTCTCAGTGTGGAGTGTGTATCGTCTCTCAGTGTGGAGTGTGTATTGTCTCTAAGTGTGGAGTGTGTATTGTCTCTAAGTGTGGAGTGTGTATTGTATCTCAGTGTGGAGTGTGTATTGTCTCTCAGTGTGGAGTGTCTCTCAGTGTGGAGTGTGTATTGTCTCTCAGTGTGGAGTGTGTATTGTCTCTCAGTGTGGAGTGTGTATTGTCTCTCAGTGTGGAGTGTGTATTGTCTCTCAGTGTGGAGTGTGTATTGTATCTAAGTGTGGAGTGTGTATTGTATCTAAGTGTGGAGTGTGTATTGTCTCTAAGTGTGGAGTGTGTATTGTCTCTAAGTGTGGAGTGTGTATTGTCTCTCAGTGTGGAGTGTGTATCGTCTCTCAGTGTGGAGTGTGTATCGTCTCTAAGTGTGGAGTGTGTATTGTCTCTCAGTGTTGAGTGTGTATCGTCTCTCAGTGTGGAGTGTGTATCGTCTCTAAGTGTGGAGTGTGTATTGTCTCTCAGTGTTGAGTGTGTATCGTCTCTCAGTGTGGAGTGTGTATTGTATCTCAGTGTGGAGTGTGTATTGTATCTCAGTGTGGAGTGTGTATTGTATCTCAGTGTGGAGTGTGTATTGTATCTCAGTGTGGAGTGTGTATTGTATCTCAGTGTGGAGTGTGGAGTGTGTATCGTCTCTCAGTGTGGAGTGTGTATTGTATCTCAGTGTGGAGTGTGTATTGTATCTCAGTGAGGAGTGTGGAGTGTGTATTGTATCTCAGTGTGGAGTGTGGAGTGTGTATTGTATCTCAGTGTTGAGTGTGTATTGTATCTCAGTGTGGAGTGTGTATCGTCTCTCAGTGTGGAGTGTGTATTGTCTCTCAGTGTGGAGTGTGTATTGTCTCTCAGTGTGGAGTGTGTATTGTCTCTCAGTGTGGAGTGTGTATTGTATCTCAGTGTGGAGTGTGGAGTGTCTCTCAGTGTGGAGTGTGTATTGTCTCTCAGTGTGGAGTGTGTATTGTCTCTCAGTGTGGAGTGTGGAGTGTCTCTCAGTGTGGAGTGTGTATTGTCTCTCAGTGTGGAGTGTGTATTGTCTCTCAGTGTGGAGTGTCTCTCAGTGTGGAGTGTGTATTGTATCTCAGTGTGGAGTGTGTATCGTCTCTCAGTGTGGAGTGTGTATTGTCTCTCAGTGTGGAGTGTGTATTGTCTCTCAGTGTGGAGTGTGTATTGTCTCTCAGTGTGGAGTGTCTCTCAGTGTGGAGTGTGTATTGTATCTCAGTGTGGAGTGTGTATCGTCTCTCAGTGTGGAGTGTGTATTGTCTCTCAGTGTGGAGTGTGTATTGTCTCTCAGTGTGGAGTGTCTCTCAGTGTGGAGTGTGTATCGTCTCTCAGTGTGGAGTGTGTATTGTATCTCAGTGTGGAGTGTGTATTGTATCTCAGTGTTGAGTGTGTATTGTCTCTCAGTGTGGAGTGTGTATTGTATCTCAGTGTTGAGTGTGTATTGTATCTCAGTGTGGAGTGTGTATCGTCTCTCAGTGTGGAGTGTGGAGTGTCTCTCAGTGTGGAGTGTGTATTGTCTCTCAGTGTGGAGTGTGTATTGTCTCTCAGTGTGGAGTGTCTCTCAGTGTGGAGTGTGTATCGTCTCTCAGTGTGGAGTGTGTATTGTATCTCAGTGTGGAGTGTGTATTGTATCTCAGTGTGGAGTGTGTATTGTATCTCAGTGTGGAGTGTGTATTGTATCTCAGTGTGGAGTGTGTATCGTCTCTCAGTGTGGAGTGTGGAGTGTCTCTCAGTGTGGAGTGTGTATTGTCTCTCAGTGTGGAGTGTCTCTCAGTGTGGAGTGTGTATTGTCTCTCAGTGTGGAGTGTGTATCGTCTCTCAGTGTGGAGTGTGTATTGTATCTCAGTGTGGAGTGTGTATTGTATCTCAGTGTTGAGTGTGTATTGTCTCTCAGTGTGGAGTGTGTATTGTCTCTCAGTGTGGAGTGTCTCTCAGTGTGGAGTGTGTATTGTATCTCAGTGTGGAGTGTGTATTGTATCTCAGTGTGGAGTGTGTATTGTCTCTCAGTGTGGAGTGTGTATTGTCTCTCAGTGTGGAGTGTGTATTGTCTCTCAGTGTGGAGTGTGTATTGTCTCTCAGTGTGGAGTGTGTATTGTATCTCAGTGTGGAGTGTGTATTGTATCTCAGTGTGGAGTGTGTATTGTATCTCAGTGTGGAGTGTGTATTGTCTCTCAGTGTGGAGTGTGTATTGTCTCTCAGTGTGGAGTGTGTATTGTCTCTCAGTGTGGAGTGTGTATTGTCTCTCAGTGTTGAGTGTGTATTGTATCTCAGTGTGGAGTGTGGAGTGTCTCTCAGTGTGGAGTGTGTATCGTCTCTCAGTGTGGAGTGTGTATTGTATCTCAGTGTGGAGTGTGTATTGTATCTCAGTGTGGAGTGTGTATTGTATCTCAGTGTGGAGTGTGTATTGTATCTCAGTGTGGAGTGTGTATTGTCTCTCAGTGTGGAGTGTGTATTGTATCTCAGTGTGGAGTGTGTATCGTCTCTCAGTGTGGAGTGTGGAGTGTCTCTCAGTGTGGAGTGTGTATTGTCTCTCAGTGTGGAGTGTCTCTCAGTGTGGAGTGTGTATTGTCTCTCAGTGTGGAGTGTGTATCGTCTCTCAGTGTGGAGTGTGTATTGTATCTCAGTGTTGAGTGTGTATTGTCTCTCAGTGTGGAGTGTGTATTGTATCTCAGTGTTGAGTGTGTATTGTCTCTCAGTGTGGAGTGTGTATTGTATCTAAGTGTGGAGTGTGTATTGTATCTAAGTGTGGAGTGTGTATTGTATCTCAGTGTGGAGTGTGTATTGTATCTCAGTGTGGAGTGTGTATTGTCTCTCAGTGTGGAGTGTGTATTGTCTCTCAGTGTGGAGTGTGTATTGTATCTAAGTGTGGAGTGTGTATTGTATCTCAGTGTTGAGTGTGTATTGTATCTCAGTGTTGAGTGTGTATTGTCTCTCAGTGTGGAGTGTGTATTGTCTCTCAGTGTGGAGTGTGTATTGTCTCTCAGTGTGGAGTGTGTATTGTCTCTCAGTGTGGAGTGTGTATTGTATCTAAGTGTGGAGTGTGTATTGTATCTCAGTGTTGAGTGTGTATTGTATCTCAGTGTTGAGTGTGTATTGTCTCTCAGTGTGGAGTGTGTATTGTCTCTCAGTGTGGAGTGTGTATTGTCTCTCAGTGTGGAGTGTGTATTGTATCTCAGTGTGGAGTGTGTATTGTATCTCAGTGTTGAGTGTGTATTGTATCTCAGTGTTGAGTGTGTATTGTCTCTCAGTGTGGAGTGTGTATTGTATCTAAGTGTGGAGTGTGTATTGTCTCTAAGTGTGGAGTGTGTATTGTCTCTAAGTGTGGAGTGTGTATTGTCTCTCAGTGTGGAGTGTGTATCGTCTCTCAGTGTGGAGTGTGTATTGTCTCTAAGTGTGGAGTGTGTATTGTCTCTAAGTGTGGAGTGTGTATTGTATCTCAGTGTGGAGTGTGTATTGTCTCTCAGTGTGGAGTGTCTCTCAGTGTGGAGTGTGTATTGTCTCTCAGTGTGGAGTGTGTATTGTCTCTCAGTGTGGAGTGTGTATTGTCTCTCAGTGTGGAGTGTGTATTGTCTCTCAGTGTGGAGTGTGTATTGTATCTAAGTGTGGAGTGTGTATTGTATCTAAGTGTGGAGTGTGTATTGTCTCTAAGTGTGGAGTGTGTATTGTCTCTAAGTGTGGAGTGTGTATTGTCTCTCAGTGTGGAGTGTGTATCGTCTCTCAGTGTGGAGTGTGTATCGTCTCTAAGTGTGGAGTGTGTATTGTCTCTCAGTGTTGAGTGTGTATCGTCTCTCAGTGTGGAGTGTGTATCGTCTCTAAGTGTGGAGTGTGTATTGTCTCTCAGTGTTGAGTGTGTATCGTCTCTCAGTGTGGAGTGTGTATTGTATCTCAGTGTGGAGTGTGTATTGTATCTCAGTGTGGAGTGTGTATTGTATCTCAGTGTGGAGTGTGTATTGTATCTCAGTGTGGAGTGTGTATTGTATCTCAGTGTGGAGTGTGGAGTGTGTATCGTCTCTCAGTGTGGAGTGTGTATTGTATCTCAGTGTGGAGTGTGTATTGTATCTCAGTGAGGAGTGTGGAGTGTGTATTGTATCTCAGTGTGGAGTGTGGAGTGTGTATTGTATCTCAGTGTGGAGTGTGGAGTGTGTATTGTATCTCAGTGTTGAGTGTGTATTGTATCTCAGTGTGGAGTGTGTATCGTCTCTCAGTGTGGAGTGTGGAGTGTCTCTCAGTGTGGAGTGTGTATTGTCTCTCAGTGTGGAGTGTGTATTGTCTCTCAGTGTGGAGTGTGTATTGTATCTCAGTGTGGAGTGTGTATCGTCTCTCAGTGTGGAGTGTGGAGTGTCTCTCAGTGTGGAGTGTGTATTGTCTCTCAGTGTGGAGTGTGTATTGTCTCTCAGTGTGGAGTGTGGAGTGTCTCTCAGTGTGGAGTGTGTATTGTCTCTCAGTGTGGAGTGTCTCTCAGTGTGGAGTGTGTATTGTATCTCAGTGTGGAGTGTGTATCGTCTCTCAGTGTGGAGTGTGTATTGTCTCTCAGTGTGGAGTGTGTATTGTCTCTCAGTGTGGAGTGTGTATTGTCTCTCAGTGTGGAGTGTCTCTCAGTGTGGAGTGTGTATTGTATCTCAGTGTGGAGTGTGTATCGTCTCTCAGTGTGGAGTGTGTATTGTCTCTCAGTGTGGAGTGTGTATTGTCTCTCAGTGTGGAGTGTCTCTCAGTGTGGAGTGTGTATCGTCTCTCAGTGTGGAGTGTGTATTGTATCTCAGTGTGGAGTGTGTATTGTATCTCAGTGTTGAGTGTGTATTGTCTCTCAGTGTGGAGTGTGTATTGTATCTCAGTGTTGAGTGTGTATTGTATCTCAGTGTGGAGTGTGTATCGTCTCTCAGTGTGGAGTGTGGAGTGTCTCTCAGTGTGGAGTGTGTATTGTCTCTCAGTGTGGAGTGTGTATTGTCTCTCAGTGTGGAGTGTCTCTCAGTGTGGAGTGTGTATCGTCTCTCAGTGTGGAGTGTGTATTGTATCTCAGTGTGGAGTGTGTATTGTATCTCAGTGTGGAGTGTGTATTGTATCTCAGTGTGGAGTGTGTATTGTATCTCAGTGTGGAGTGTGTATCGTCTCTCAGTGTGGAGTGTGGAGTGTCTCTCAGTGTGGAGTGTGTATTGTCTCTCAGTGTGGAGTGTCTCTCAGTGTGGAGTGTGTATTGTCTCTCAGTGTGGAGTGTGTATCGTCTCTCAGTGTGGAGTGTGTATTGTATCTCAGTGTGGAGTGTGTATTGTATCTCAGTGTTGAGTGTGTATTGTCTCTCAGTGTGGAGTGTGTATTGTCTCTCAGTGTGGAGTGTCTCTCAGTGTGGAGTGTGTATTGTATCTCAGTGTGGAGTGTGTATTGTATCTCAGTGTGGAGTGTGTATTGTCTCTCAGTGTGGAGTGTGTATTGTCTCTCAGTGTGGAGTGTGTATTGTCTCTCAGTGTGGAGTGTGTATTGTCTCTCAGTGTGGAGTGTGTATTGTATCTCAGTGTGGAGTGTGTATTGTATCTCAGTGTGGAGTGTGTATTGTATCTCAGTGTGGAGTGTGTATTGTCTCTCAGTGTGGAGTGTGTATTGTCTCTCAGTGTGGAGTGTGTATTGTCTCTCAGTGTGGAGTGTGTATTGTCTCTCAGTGTGGAGTGTGTATTGTCTCTCAGTGTGGAGTGTCTCTCAGTGTGGAGTGTGTATTGTCTCTCAGTGTGGAGTGTGTATTGTATCTCAGTGTGGAGTGTGTATTGTATCTCAGTGTGGAATGTGTATTGTATCTCAGTGTGGAGTGTGTATCGTCTCTCAGTGTGGAGTGTGTATTGTCTCTCAGTGTGGAGTGTGTATTGTATCTCAGTGTGGAGTGTGTATTGTATCTCAGTGTGGAGTGTGTATTGTATCTCAGTGTGGAGTGTGTATCGTCTCTCAGTGTGGAGTGTGTATCGTATCTCAGTGTGGAGTGTGTATCGTCTCTCAGTGTGGAGTGTGTATTGTATCTCAGTGTGGAGTGTGTATTGTCTCTCAGTGTGGAGTGTGTATTGTATCTCAGTGTGGAGTGTGTATTGTCTCTCAGTGTGGAGTGTGTATTGTATCTCAGTGTGGAGTGTGTATTGTCTCTCAGTGTGGAGTGTGTATTGTATCTCAGTGTGGAGTGTGTATTGTCTCTCAGTGTGGAGTGTGTATTGTATCTCAGTGTGGAGTGTGTATTGTCTCTCAGTGTGGAGTGTGTATTGTATCTCAGTGTGGAGTGTGTATTGTATCTCAGTGTGGAGTGTGTATTGTCTCTCAGTGTGGAGTGTGTATTGTATCTCAGTGTGGAGTGTGTATTGTATCTCAGTGTGGAGTGTGTATTGTATCTCAGTGTGGAGTGTGTATCGTCTCTCAGTGTGGAGTGTGTATCGTATCTCAGTGTGGAGTGTGTATTGTATCTCAGTGTGGAGTGTGTATCGTCTCTCAGTGTGGAGTGTGTATCGTATCTCAGTGTGGAGTGTGTATTGTCTCTCAGTGTGGAGTGTGTATTGTATCTCAGTGTGGAGTGTGTATTGTCTCTCAGTGTGGAGTGTGTATTGTATCTCAGTGTGGAGTGTGTATTGTATCTCAGTGTGGAGTGTGTATTGTCTCTCAGTGTGGAGTGTGTATTGTATCTCAGTGTGGAGTGTGTATTGTCTCTCAGTGTGGAGTGTGTATTGTATCTCAGTGTTGAGTGTGTATTGTCTCTCAGTGTGGAGTGTGTATTGTATCTCAGTGTGGAGTGTGTATTGTCTCTCAGTGTGGAGTGTGTATTGTATCTCAGTGTGGAGTGTGTATTGTATCTCAGTGTGGAGTGTGTATTGTATCTCAGTGTGGAGTGTGGAGTGTGTATTGTATCTCAGTGTGGAGTGTGTATTGTATCTCAGTGTTGAGTGTGTATTGTCTCTCAGTGTGGAGTGTGTATTGTCTCTCAGTGTGGAGTGTGTATTGTCTCTCAGTGTGGAGTGTGTATTGTCTCTCAGTGTTGAGTGTGTATTGTATCTCAATGTTGAGTGTGTATTGTCTCTCAGTGTGGAGTGTGTATTGTCTCTCAGTGTTGAGTGTGTATTGTCTCTCAGTGTGGAGTGTGTATTGTCTCTCAGTGTGGAGTGTGGAGTGTCTCTCAGTGTGGAGTGTGTATTGTCTCTCAGTGTGGAGTGTGTATTGTATCTCAGTGTTGAGTGTGTATTGTCTCTCAGTGTGGAGTGTGTATTGTCTCTCAGTGTGGAGTGTGGAGTGTCTCTCAGTGTGGAGTGTGTATTGTATCTCAGTGTGGAGTGTGTATTGTCTCTCAGTGTGGAGTGTGTATTGTATCTCAGTGTGGAGTGTGTATTGTCTCTCAGTGTTGAGTGTGTATTGTATCTCAGTGTTGAGTGTGTATTGTCTCTCAGTGTGGAGTGTGGAGTGTGTATTGTATCTCAGTGTGGAGTGTGGAGTGTGTATTGTATCTCAGTGTGGAGTGTGTATTGTATCTCAGTGTGGAGTGTGTATTGTATCTCAGTGTGGAGTGTGTATTGTATCTCAGTGTGGAGTGTGTATTGTATCTCAGTGTTGAGTGTGTATTGTCTCTCAGTGTGGAGTGTGGAGTGTGTATTGTATCTCAGTGTGGAGTGTGGAGTGTGTATTGTATCTCAGTGTGGAGTGTGTATTGTATCTCAGTGTGGAGTGTGTATTGTCTCTCAGTGTGGAGTGTGTATTGTATCTCAGTGTTGAGTGTGTATTGTATCTCAGTGTTGAGTGTGTATTGTCTCTCAGTGTTGAGTGTGTATTGTCTCTCAGTGTGGAGTGTGGAGTGTGTATTGTATCTCAGTGTTGAGTGTGTATTGTATCTCAGTGTTGAGTGTGTATTGTCTCTCAGTGTGGAGTGTGTATCCAGAGTTCTTACCAGATCAAGAATATTTGATCATATAACCCCAATATCATCATCCCTGCACTGGCTACCTGTGAAGTTTAGAATTGACTATAAATTAGCTCTACTTATGTTCAAGGCTCTAATTGGTTTAGCTCCCACCTATCTCTCCAGTCTTCTAACACGCTACAATCCACCACGCTCTTTAAGATCACAAAACTCTGGACTTCTGGTAGTTCCCAGAATATTACAGTCCACACGTGGGTAGAGTGTTTTCGTATTTAGCTCCTAAACTTTGGAACAGTCTTCCTGACAGTGTTCGGGGCTCAGACACAGTCTCCCAGTTTAAATGTAGACTAAAGACTTATCTCTTCAGCCTGGCATATATTTAACACATCCCATAACCTTGTACTCTAGTACGTCTGATTAAATGCACATTATCATCTAGTGCTGCTAATATCATGAACGGCTTCTATGCTAATTCTGTTCCACTTGTTTCCCTTCTTCTCCCCATCCCGAGGCATCCAGAAATGGACCAGCTCCAGCCGGGTTCTGCTTTGTGAGGATTGGGGATTCAAAGCAATGCTGCCAATCTTATGTGGATGACAACAACCTCATTAATTTACATAAACATGCTGTATCGGCATCACACAACTGACTACACATAAATGCAGAAATGACATTATTCATATTGTTATATATCTGTTTCTTAAGTTATCAAAGGGAAGCACTTTACCGAATTAAATCAGTCACAGGCCGTGTAACATTTTCCAACCACCTCTTTACTTCACACGTGCATATATTTACCAACCACATGAACAAACCTCCCATCATGCCTTCTACTCCATCGTCTTAAAGACACAGACATAATTACAGTACATGACATCCCCCCCAAAGTTGAATAGAGACCATCCATTCAACCTGTCTCAATCTTGCCTGAACACATAACATACCTAAACATTATTTATAAAACACTACATTCTTTAAACAAACTCTAAATTTGTGAAACCCTGAACTTCTCAACAGCCCTTTTTAATCACCAAACAACCAAGAATTCAATCAATAACAAACAATCTTTGTCGAAATATGCCAAGGTCCCTGCTTTTGCAAGTTCATCTTTCAGGGCAATAAATGCCCTTTTCTGTTCAGGCCCGAAGACAAATTCTGTTTCCTTTCTGGTTAGACGTCTCAATGGCTCTGCCAAGGTTGCAAATTGTGGAATAAATCTGCTACTGTAACTGACAAGTCCAAGAAAACTTCTAACTTCAGAGGCGTTTTGTGGTTCTCGGGCTTCCACCACAGCTCCGACTCTTTCTTTGGTGGGCCCAATCCCTTTCTGGGTGAGCAGAATACCCATGAAGTTTAAACAATCCATGCAAAACTGACATTTTGCAGGATTCAAAGTCAGCCCACATTCTCTTAGACGCTTCATGACAGCATGTAGGCGTTGACTGTGTGTTTTGTGGTCGGGCGCATGCACAATTACATCATCCGAAATGTTTTCGACTCCCTGTATTCCAGCGAGTGCAGAAGCTACACTATATTGCCAAAAGTATTCTCTCACCTGCCTTGACTCGCATATGAACTTAAGTGACATCCCATTCCTAATCCATAGGGTTCAATATGACGTCGGTCCACCCTTTGCAGCTATAACAGCTTCAACTCTTCTGGGAAGGCTGTCCACAAGGTTTAGGAGTGTGTTTATGGGAATTTTTGACCATTCTTCCAGAAGCGCATTTGTGAGGTCACACACTGATGTTGGACGAGAAGGCCTGGCTCTCAGTCTCCGCTCTAATTCATCCCAAAGGTGTTCTATGGGGTTGAGGTCAGGACTCTGTGCAGGCCAGTCAAGTTCATCCACACCAGACTCTGTCATCCATGTCTTTATGGACCTTGCTTTGGTCACTGGTGCACAGTCATGTTGGAAGAGGAAGGGGCCAGCTCCAAACTGTTCCCACAAAGTTGGGAGCATGGAATTGTCCAAAATGTCTTGGTATGCTGAAGCATTCAGAGTTCCTTTCACTGGAACTAAGGGGCCAAGCCCAGCTCCTGAAAAACAACCCCACACCATAATCCCCCCTCCACCAAACTTTACACTTGGCACAATGCAGTCAGACAAGTACCGTTCTCCTGGCAACCGCCAAACCCAGACTCGTCCATCAGATTGCCAGATGGAGAAGCGCGATTCGTCCCTCCAGAGAACGCGTCTCCACTGCTCTAGAGTCCAGTGGCGGCGTGCTTTACACCACTGCATCCGACGCTTTGCATTGCACTTGGTGATGTATGGCTTGGATGCAGCTGCTCGGCCATGGAAACCCATTCCATGAAGCTCTCTGCGCACTGTTCTTGAGCTAATCTGAAGGCCACATGAAGTTTGGAGGTCTGTAGCGATTGACTCTGCAGAAAGTTGGTGACCTCTTCGCACTATGCGCCTCAGCATCCGCTGACCCCGCTCCGTCAGTTTACGTGGCCTACCACTTCGTGGCTGAGTTGCTGTCGTTCCCAAACACTTCCACGTTCTTATAATACAGCTGACAGTTGACTGTGGAATATTTAGGAGCGAGGAAATTTCACGACTGGATTTGTTGCACAGGTGGCATCCTATCACAGTTCCACGCTGGAATTCACTGAGCTCCTGAGAGCGACCCATTCTTTCACAAATGTTTGTAAAAACAGTCTGCATGCCTAGGTGCTTGATTTTATACACCTGTGGCCATGGAAGTGATTGGAACACCTGATTCTGATTATTTGGATGGGTGAGCGAATACTTTTGGCAATATAGTGTATCTCATGTTGATATTGTTCACTTGCGGATGATATTCCAAAAATGAGACCCTTGTATCTCCATTGTGAACCGCAAATGTTGTGATCTGGCGAGATTCTGGTGTTAGCTCTAACTGATGATAACCCCATTTAAGATCCAATTTGCTGAAGATCATTGATCCGTTCATACTTTGTAGGAGCTCATCTACTGTAGGAATGGGGTATCGTTCTCTGATGATTGCGCGATTGGCTTGTCGCATTTCAAGACAAAGTCTGATTTCAGAATTGGCTTTTGGCACGATTACGACTGGATTAACCCATGGGGTAGGTCCATTTACTTCTTCGATAATGTCCATTTCTAGAAGTTCTTTTATCTTTTCCTCCACAGGACCCCTTAGATTAAATGGTATTCTTCTTAAGGGCTGGGCTACTGGCTGGACTGTTTGATCTATGTACAGACAGATTTGCTTAGTTTTCAGCTTACAAACTCCCTGAAACACTTCTGGATATTGTGACTGAAGTGATTGTTTAAGGTCTGTTACTGCTGCAATGTCTGTGCCAATCTTGAGTACTCCAAGTTTCATAGCTGTATCTCTGCATAACAGAGGTTCACCAGTCCCTTTTATAACAATGAACGTGTACCATCCGACTGCCTATTTTTACATCACACTTGAAAGCTCCCTTTACTGGCAAAGGCTGATCAGATGAGTAAGAAAACAATTTCTTCTCTGTATCTGGATGGTATGAATGGCATTTAATTCTCTCTGATTTCAGTTTCTCCCAAGTTTTTTCATCAATGATATTACTGGATGCACCTGAGTCTACCAGCATCCTCAGATGAACATTACCCAAGCAAACATTCAGTCTATCTGTACATCTGCAGTTATCTTGAATGACAAATGCATATTCAGTCTGTCCTTCCACTTGGTTAACTGTTTGCTTAACATTTTTAGTTTTGCACATTTTTGAGAAATGGTCTCGTCCTTTACATTTGTGACACATCTGGCCTCGAGCAGGACATTTTAAATCTCTTCCCAAATGGTCTATATTTCCACATCTGTAACATTGTTTACTTATCTTACCGCCTTCTGCTTGTTGTTTTCCTTTAAATTTTTACTTTCGTATGCTTTCCTCCTTTTTTCCAGACTCTATTCACAGACTCAGTGTCAGGCTTTGATGTGTCACTCACGGATGATGCAGACATCTGTTCCTCTATCTGTTCACAGAGAGTAGCACTCTCTAACACGCAATCAAGTGTGAGATTATGTCCTTCCTCTAAAAGTTTCCGGCGCACATATGTTGATGAGCATTTGCCTACGATGGCATCCTGAATTTGGTTATTCATGTCATCCGCGAATGCACAGTCTCTCGTCGCCTGTCTGAGACGCGTTGCAAACTGTTGAACCGTCTTGCCGGAGTTTTGGGACAGTTTATAAAAGGTCTGCTGTGCATATGCAACATTCACTCGTGGCACGAAGTATGTATTCAAGGCTGCAACGGCTGTATTATAATCGTCAGCATTCCCCATATTTGGCAGTGTGGAGAATACATCTTGGACATCAGGTCCAGCATGATGCAAAAGAAGCGCTCTGCGTCGTTGACGAACTGACGCAGCGACACCCTCTTCAATTATAAGCCCTTTCCCATCTGCGTAAAGTTCAAATGATGTCAGCCCCCTTGTCCATCTTGGCCCAAGAGTCGCGGGATCTTTGTAGCACTCAAACGTACGAAGACCTGACTTCTCCATCGCATGCAATCAGTGCTTACACCCTCCAGGCTGCATCCTCGTCACCAATGTTATATATCTGTTTCTTAAGTTATCAAAGGGAAGCACTTTACCGAATTAAATCAGTCACAGGCCGTGTAACATTTTCCAACCACCTCTTTACTTCGCACGTGCATATATTTACCAACCACATGAACAAACCTCCCATCATGCCTTCTACTCCATCGTCTTAAAGACACAGACATAATTACAGTACATGACACATATTACACGCTCCAGTGTTTAGAATAATTCATAATCACACGCTCCTGTGTCACCCAAATGAGGATGGGTTCCCTTTTGAGTCTGGTTCCCCTCAAGGTTTCTTCCTCATACCATCTTTCCTTGCCACAGTCACCTCAGTCTTCTCACTAGGGGTAACATCTAGGACTGTTTGTCTGTTTGTTGTTTCTTATGTAAAGCTGCTTTGAGACAATGCTCTTTGTTAAAAGTGCTATACAAATAAAATTGAATTGAATTGAGTTGAGCTGAATTGAGCTGAGTTGAATTGAATTGAGTTGAATTGAATTGAGTTGAATTGAGTTGAGTTGAGTTGAATTGAATTGAATTGAGTTGAGTTGAGCTGAGTTGTATCGTCTCTCAGTGTGGAGTGTGGAGTGTGAGCAGGGCAGATTCTTCACCTGCTTCAGAAACTCTCTCCTGATCAGAGTGGAGCAGCTCCATCATGCTCAGGATGGAGGAATAAATCAAGAGAGTGTAAATAATTAGTCATTTATTTTACACTTCCTGTTTACACGTGGCTGGACTACAGCAGTGCATTCTGGGTAAGTCACCCTTGGAACTGCCCTAAAGAATGGCCAAGGGAAAGTGAATGAGGTGCACTGAAAAGAGGATTGGAACACAACCCAGAACCAGAGGGGATTATAGCAGGAGTGAGAGAAAGAGAGAGGGGGGGTGCAGAGAGAGAGAGACAGAGAGAGAGATGAACTGAAAAGAAAAATCCTCCATGCTTCTTGATCTGTGAATTCAGTTGTAAATAATTGTGTGTGTGTGTGTGTGTGTGTGTGCGCGTGTGTGTGTGTGTTTGTAGACGAGGAGCAGCCTTAATCCTACATAATCCAGAGCTAAAAGAGGATCAGTGTGTTGGAGTGACATACAGCTTTTCCAATCTCGTCACATCATCATCATCATCATCATCATCATCATCATCATCATCATCATCATCATCACAGCATTAACACTTTACAATGTCACAGGTTTATTTAGTGGAGCTGGAAATATTTCAGATGATTCAGTTTCTGTTCCAGACGTGATGTTCTGCTCATTCAGAGCTCAGACGAACACGGACACATTGATTTCTCATCTTCACACTCTCACATGGACATGTGACGTCACATCACAACGTACAAGATGAATTAAATAAACTGAAATAGACGTCTGTTCCTCACACCAAACTCAGACCACCCTCTAGTTCACATTTTATTTCCCTCTTTACACAAATCCTGAAAATAATCCTGGTAAAAAATCCCACATGCAGCTCCACTGGTGTGCTCTGGCATTTTTATTGTCTTTCTTTCCCAACCTTCTCCATGGATTGAGTTGACAAGTGTGACACAATGGTAAAGTCTGCAGGAATGAAGGTTTTAAATCAGATCAAATCATCACTTCAGATGGAAAGGAGTGTAAATCTCACTCATCGCTCACTTTTCCATCTGAGAATCTCTCAGCTCTTTTCACCTGCTGCCTCGTCCAACACACACACACACACACACACAGTGTCATCACAGTCATTATTTATTCCAAACTCTGTTTCCTTTCTACTCTGTCTGATTTTATCTCGTGTGCAAATTCAACACTGCAGTTATTCACTACGACTTTGTACAGTAAATAACGCATTATAACTTGAATATAGTAAATAAATACATATACAGTGTGTATGTTTGCAGTAGCAGACCGTCAGGGTCAGTAAGTCCTTCTCTGATGGCCTAAACAGCAGTGATCTGAATCACTGACTTGCATGTTAATATATTTAATATATTTTTCCATGAATGTGTATTAAATTATTCCCAATAGTCTATTCTCTACATTTCATAGCTTTTCTCTTGGTGCTGCTTGCAGTAGTGTATATTTATGATAAGTATTTATCCAATCATATTTCAGACAGTGGATGACATCATGTGTTGCCAGGGTGAAAGAAATCTACCTTAAGGCCTTCAGAATCAATAGTGCAGGCGCCCGGAGCTTAAAATAAGGGGCAATGAAACTGTTCCATTAACCAATCAGATTTCAAGTTGGCGTCAATGGGGTCATCTAGCAGGCGTACGATTACGTCAGCAATTTCCCGTCTTTTGATTGGATAATTGGAGTAGTCAGAGGCAGGGACCCGCACAAACTAAATAATATATATATATTTTAACTCACAATGGCTGACAGAGGAGAAGAAATCGATTTGGTCTCAGACATCCTTACAAATACATTTTCAAGGTGGACTTTACAAGAAAATCCTTTTGATTCTTTAAAGTAGTTGGTAAGATTTTTCAAGAACCATTTCTGCTTTTGGATTTTCTTTTATTTCTGGGTTTTCAGTTTGCCTTCATTCCAGATCCCCGGGGTGGGCTGTGGGTTTTTTTTGCTGCAGTGAAAGGGAACTTGTGAGACTGAATTGTGTTAATGTGTTTTTTGCTATATGTAATGTAATGTTATTCATGTTCTCTATAAGAGCCTGTGACACAGCGCACTGTTATACAGTGTTTCTATATTCTCTGCGTCTCATTTCGGATGCTGCGTCCTCCGGAGATTGCAGTTTGCTGCATACGGCATCAAGAATGTCTTTTTTAATGAAAAGTAACCGTCATAAAATGGACTATTCCTTGTGAGGTGTGAAATACTGTAGAATACTTTCTTTTTTACTTTGATATTTAACGGTTGACTGGTATCTATTGCCGTGGCGTCATGATAATGGTATAGAGGTGGACTTGTAAATATATATATATATAAAGAGAGAGAGTGTGAATAATGGAATATGAGCAGTGAGGTCTATACACACACACACACACACACGCACACGTACGGAACACAGAGAGTGTGTATTTACAGCGTGTGATTAGTGATGAACATCATGAATCAGTCATTCAACTCCTTCTAACTACTCATTTAAGTGAGTCAGATTCATTTCAGTATGATTCATGTGATTATTTGATCAGGTGTTGATGATTAATCTCATTGATCTCTATAAATGACTATAATCTAGACACTACATATAAAATTGTGCTTGTTTACACTGATGAAGGAAAGAGTTTTAATTTGCTGATGGATATTCAGAGTGTTGACCATATAAGAAAAAAGGAGACTCTCGATTTTGGTGATTTGGTCATTTAGGGTCAGAAGATTTGTCTTGAATAACCAACAGACAGAAGAAGTGACAGGAAGTTGTCGAAAGATGTCGAATTTTCAGAATCAGTGTGAGATATGTTTGTGATTGTGAATAGACTCACATAAAGAGAAATGATTCACTTAAAAGAGTCATTTAAAAGGAATGAATCATGAATCAACATCACTGCTTTACAATAGAAAACAGCAACATCTACAGTGTGTGTGTGTGTATGTGTGTGTGTGTGTGTGTGTGTGTGAGTGTATATACATGTGTGTAAAGCTATTGAGTGATTATATAGAAGAGGAAACAGGAAGTGGGGCAGATGGTTGAAGGTGATTCCTGCAGACTTTTAGCCACTTCCCAGCATTTTGGTGGCACGCTGGTTGGCCTCATCGATCCTGGTTTTGTTGGAATCAGCCTGAGACACAAAATATCAAACATATTTTAGATACACACACACACACACACCCATTTCTTCTTCTTCTTCTTCTTATTCAGTGTTTAATAATTTGAATAAAGAAATAAATGTTCCTCACCATCTCCATGATCCTGTCGATCTGGCGGTTCTGAGTGTCAATCTCATTGCCCATGTCCAGAGCCATGTGACGCAGGTTCCCGATGATGCTTCCGACCTGCTCCAGATTCTCATCCATCTCATTCTCACGCGCATCGTTCGTTACCCTGGAGACGAGTTATTCAGCTCGGACTCAGCAGTGGAGAGCATCTGAGGGATCTCTCTGCTCTAAAGCTCTGTTTCAGTGCACTACACAGTGTATACTATTCTATTCTGGAGGGAACAGGGTCCCACTGAGCCTTTTAACAACAACTTCATAACTGATAGAAAAACTGACCTGCGAATAAATCCACCGCTGATAGCCATCTGCTCACGTTCATCCACCACACGAGCAGGCTGACTGGACACTACACCATCCTGGTTATTTCCCCAATTCTGCCCTCGCTCTTTCAGCCTGGGAGACAGAGAGAGAGAGAGAATTGAATTTGAAAAAACTTTTATTTACATCTTCTCAGTGAAAACCAAAAAATAGAGAAAAATGTCATTTAAAGGATGGGGTTAAAAGGTAAATAAATAAATAAATAAATAAATAAATAAATAATTAATTAATTAAGACAGTGTATGTGCAAATTGCAGTTTTTCATCACAACACAACACAGGGCTCCTCTACAACACCAGGTTTCCTCAAACACAGACAGGTTCTTTGTTTTTTTATAGAACACAAAGTCAATCAGAATCCTGGACTTTATGAGTGCTGTAGTGACCATTACAACATTGCGGCAGCCATTCTGTTCAACCTGGTGCTTTCGACTGATGTAAATGCCCATTTTCGCTTGCCCCAGAACAAAGTTTAAAAGCTGGCATCGAGCTCGTCATTTGCATGTGTACCTAAAACCAAGAATAAATACTTTTAGTGAAAACTTTTCGTTAAAAACACTAAAAATATTCTGTAAAACGGTGAAGAGAGACTGTAGTCTGGAACATTCTGTAAAAGCATGAAAGATAGTCTCTCTTTGATTACAGAAGGGACACGAGTGGCTGGCCTGGGGACAGAGAACAGAGATAAAAGCATTGACCGCAACAATACCATGTAAAATTCTCCATTGTAAATCCCCAGTTCTTTTCGGCAATGGTGGCTTATAGAGTGACCTCCACTCTGGACGCTCTTCCTCACTCAAACCGTGGACAGTGCGCCAGGGTGTGTCCACTCTCCCCCTGAGCGACCGCATATTAAAAGCTTTGACACATGCTTTATAAAACGTTTTCCCAGTCACATTAAAAAAGTTCATGTTTGTGATATTTTTACAGTCCAAAAAGTGACCCGTGCCTTCCTGTCCACAGTCCACAGACAGTGCAAGTTCAGGAAACGGGTCCTCTGAGTCGGGGCTTTCAGTTCCACTAGAGTAGTCCATGAGCATTTCCCTCTCCTCACGCGAGATGACCAGAGTCCACTTTCGCAGCAGCTGGCTCACCGCCCTCTTTGACCTCACGCCTAGCCGAGCAGCTACTCCATCAACGTTCTGTAGGTGAGGTCCGGCGACGTCCACCAGGTGTTTGAGGGTGGTGACACCAGACGCGAGGAGAGACTGCGACAGTGAAGAGTCCCCGACGTCCAGCCGTGCCCCGTGTACCAGAGGCTCTCGAAGTAGCCAGTGAAGAGAGTCTGTGGCTGTGGTTCTTTGCACCCTAAAAAGTCTCCAGATTCTGAACAAGTTGTGATAAAAAGCAGGCAGTCTTGCAGTGTTCAGTCTCTCTGGATTCATTAAAAAGAGTGCCTTGTCCATTCTCATCTGCCCAAAAGATCTTAAAATGGCCCTGGACACTTGTTTCCAGCTAAAAAACTTTGAGCCGCATAAAAACTTCTGTAAAAACTGTAAACGAAAGGTTGCAGTTCTGCTCTGTAAATGTATAAGACCTTGCCCACCTTCCTCTTTGGGTAAGTATAAAATGCTGCGTGGCACCCAGTGCAACTTATCCCAAAAAAAGTCTAACAAAATCGACTGGATTTTCATTAAAAGGTCTGTAGGAGGGTCTATACAGGCTATTTTATGCCACAGAGACGATGCTACCAGATTGTTAATAATTAGCGTTCGCCCCCTGTAAGACATTTTAGGCACCAGCCACTTCCACTTTTCTAGGTGACCAGTTACTTTTTCAATGACCCCTTCCCAGTTTCTCTGTGTGAACGAGTCATTACCCAGGTACACGCCCAGATACTTAAAGCCTTCGCTTTTCCAACTTAGGCCTCCGGGGAGTTTAGGTACCTCGCCTACCCACTGGCCGACTAAAACAGCCTCGCTCTTAGACCAGTTTACCTTTGCAGAGGAAACCGCTCCAAAGTCCTTGGACACCCTGTGTAACATGTCTATATCACTCTGACTGTCGACCATTATTACAACGTCATCTGCGTAGGCCGACAGGCGGATAGCGTTCGGGCAGTCAGGGATTAAAACACCTTTCAGCTTAGCTCTTAGCGTATTCAGAAAGGGTTCAATGGCCAGAGTGTAAAGCATCCCTGAGAGAGAGCAGCCCTGCCTTACCCCCCTACACACCTTAAAAGGAGCACATAAGCCACCATTGAGTTTCAGTACACTTTCTATGTCACAGTATAGAATTTGTACTTTGGAAATAAAATCTGAGCTAAAACCAAAAGCATTAAGGGTTTTCCAAAGGTAGCTGTGTTCAACTCGATCGAAGGCTTTCTCTTGGTCTATGGAAATGAAACCGATATTCAGCCCAAAAAGTTTGGAGACACTGAAAATGTCTCGAACTAATGAGATGTTGTCAAATATGGACCTCCCGGGTATGCAGTAGGTCTGATCTGCGTTTAAAACCTCTTCCAGAACACTTCCCAGTCTTGTAGCTAAAACTTTAGACAGCATCTTGTAATCACTACAAAGCAATGAAACAGGTCTCCAGTTCTTTATGTCTGTCAGGTCCCCTTTTTTGGGTAAAAGAGTGAGGACTGCTCTCCTACAACTTAATGGTAGCAGTCCTCTTGTCAAGCTGTCGTTCAAAACCTCAAGTAAGTCATCCCTTAAAACATGCCAGAAAGATTTATAAAACTCTGACGGAAGCCCGTCTATGCCAGGCGCTCTGCCACACTCCATACTCATTAATGCTTTGTGCAGCTCTGCTGATGTTATATCTGCACTCAGCTCTGTATTGGAGTCATGTGACACTCGGGGCAGGTCTTCTAAAAAGCTCTGTTCTGTGGTGTGTTCTCTGTACTCACACTGATAGAGTTTTTCATAAAAACTAACCGCCCTTTTCCTAATGTCAGCTGTTTCAGATAAAAGGTGTCCAGACTCAGAGCGCAGGCTGTGAATAAAACGTTTTTGTCCGTTCTTTTTTTCAAGGCTAAAAAACAACTTTGAGGGGGCGTCCATCTGGTTTGCGTTCTGGAATCGTGACCTTATTAATGCACCTTGTGCTTTAAACTCAAGGAGGTCCGATAACTTTTTCCTTTTGACTGTGAGGGTCTGAATATGGTTCTGGTTCTCTGTGGACTGTGCTAACAACTGAAGTTCTGTTATCTCATCTTCTAGTTGTTTCATAGACCGAGCCAAATCCCTTGTGACATTATAAGTGTACTGTTGACACAACTGTTTTATTTGAGCTTTCCCAAAATCCCACCAATGTTGCAGAGAAATAAAAGCACTTTTTTCTTTCCTAAAATTTCTCCAGAAAAAAGTAAAAATCTCTATAAAATGCTGGTCATTCAGTAAAACTGTGTTAAAATGCCAGTAAGAACTCTTCGGTTTAATACAATTTAAAACTGAAACACATAAAACCAAGCTGTGGTCTGAAAAACCAACTGGACTAATAACACAACTTTTTATGGTGTTCATGTGATGCTTGGGAACATAAAACCTGTCTAACCTTGCTAATGATACCTTTCCATCAGCAGCATGAGCCCAGGTGTACTGTTTTTGAGTTTTATTCATATTTCTCCAAACATCACTTAACTCGTGTTTTTCAACAGTGTGTAGGAGTCTTCTTCTTGAAGGCATGTGTGGCTCTATATGGTTGTGGTCACTGTTTTCTAAAGTACAGTTAAAATCACCACCAACAAATAAAAACTCCTCTGTGTCACAAGTTTCTAAAACATTGCATAATTTATCTAAAAAAGCTATTCTTTCCACTGGGGAAGCCGGGGCATACACACAGATAAAAACCATAACATGGTTCTCTAAAAGAGCTCTGACTTTTAACAGTCTGCCAGCTACTATCTCTTCCACGCTGTAAGAGAGAGGTTTAAAAGTCTTCGAAAACAAAATAGCTACTCCTCCACTAACAGAGGTATTGTGGCTTAAAAACA
>NC_080718.1:7118005-7123005 GCF_019097595.1 Hemibagrus wyckioides | reverse complement strand
CCCTTACACTCCTCACACCCTCACACTCCTCACACTCCTCACACTCCTCACACCCTTACACACACACACCCTCACACTCCTCACACCCCTCACACCCTCACACTCCTCACACCCTCACACTCCTCACACCCTTACACTCCTCACACCCTCACACTCCTCACACCCTTACACTCCTCACACCCTCACACTCCTCACACTCCTCACACCCTTACACACACACACCCTCACACTCCTCACACTCCTCACACCCTTACACTCCTCACACCCTTACACTCCTCACACCCTCACACCCCTCACACTCCTCACACCCTTACACACACACACCCTCACACCCCTCACACCCTTACACACACACACCCTCACACCCTTACACTCCTCACACCCTTACACACACACACCCTCACACTCCTCACACTCCTCACACCCTTACACTCCTCACACTCCTCACACCCTTAAACTCCTCACACTCCTCACACCCTCACACTCCTCACACCCTCACACTCCTCACACTCCTCACACCCTCACACTCCTCACACTCCTCACACTCCTCACACCCTCACACTCCTCACACCCTCACACTCCTCACACTCCTCACACCCTTACACTCCTCACACTCCTGACACTCCTCACACCCTTACACTCCTCACACCCTTACACTCCTCACACTCCTCACACCCTTACACTCCTCACACTCCTCACACCCTTACACTCCTCACACCCTTACACTCCTCACACCCTTACACACACACACCCTCACACTCCTCACACCCTTACACACACACACACCCTTACACTCCTCACACCCTTACACACACACACCCTCACACTCCTCACACCCTTACACTCCTCACACCCTTACACACACACACCCTTACACTCCTCACACCCTTACACACACACACCCTTACACTCCTCACACCCTTACACTCCTCACACTCCTCACACTCCTCACACCCTTACACTCCTCACACCCTTACACTCCTCACACTCCTCACACCCTTACACTTCTCACACTCCTCACACCCTTACACACACACACCCTTACACTCCTCACACTCCTCACACCCTTACACACACACACCCTTACACTCCTCACACCCTTACACTCCTCACACTCCTCACACCCTTACACTCCTCACACCCTTACACTCCTCACACCCTTACACTCCTCACACTCCTCACACCCTTACACTCCTCACACCCTTACACACACACACCCTTACACACACACACCCTTACACTCCACACACCCTTACACACACACCCTCACACCCTTACACACACACACCCTTACACTCCTCACACCCTTACACACACACCCTTACACACACACACCCTTACACACACACACCCTTACACTCCTCACACCCTTACACACACACCCTTACACACACACACCCTTACACACACACACCCTTACACACACACACACCCTTACACACTCACACACCCTTACACACACACACCCTTACACACACACCCTTACACACTCACACCCTTACACTCCTCACACCCTTACACTCCTCACACCCTTACACTCCTCACACTCCTCACACCCTTACACTCCTCACACCCTTACACTCCTCACACCCTTACACACACACACCCTCACACTCCTCACACCCTTACACTCCTCACACCCTTACACACACACACCCTTACATTCCTCACACCCATACACTCCTCACACCCATACACTCCTCACACTCCTCACACCCTTACACACACACACCCTCACACTCCTCACACCCTTACACTCCTCACACCCTTACACTCCTCACACTCCTCACACCCTTACACTCCTCACACCCTTACACTCCTCACACCCTTACACACACACACCCTCACACTCCTCACACCCTTACACTCCTCACACCCTTACACTCCTCACACCCTTACACACACACACCCTTACATTCCTCACACCCATACACTCCTCACACCCATACACTCCTCACACTCCTCACACCCTTACACACACACAGCCTTACACTCCTCACACCCTTACACTCCTCACACCCATACACTCCTCACACTCCTCACACCCATACACACACACCCTTACACTCCTCACACCCATACACACACACACCCTTACACTCCTCACACGCATACACTCCTCACACCCTTACACTCCTCACACTCCTCACACCCATACACACACACACCCTTACACTCCTCACACCCATACACTCCTCACACCCTTACACACTCACACCCTTACACACTCACACCCTTACACTCCTCACACCCTTACACACACACACACCCTTACACTCCTCACACCCTTACACACACTCACACCCTTACACACTCACACCCTTACACACTCACACCCTTACACTCCTCACACCCTTACACACACACACACCCTTACACACACACACACCCTTACACTCCTCACACCCTTACACTCCTCACACCCTTACACTCCTCACACTCCTCACACCCATACACTCCTCACACCCATACACTCCTCACACTCCTCACACCCTTACACACACACACCCTTACACTCCTCACACCCTTACACTCCTCACACCCATACACTCCTCACACTCCTCACACCCATACACACACACCCTTACACTCCTCACACCCATACACACACACACCCTTACACTCCTCACACGCATACACTCCTCACACCCTTACACTCCTCACACTCCTCACACCCATACACACACACACCCTTACACTCCTCACACCCATACACTCCTCACACCCTTACACACTCACACCCTTACACACTCACACCCTTACACACTCACACCCTTACACTCCTCACACCCTTACACTCACACACACCCTTACACTCCTCACACCCTTACACTCCTCACACCCTTACACTCCTCACACTCCTCACACCCATACACTCCTCACACCCATACACTCCTCACACTCCTCACACCCTTACACACACACACACCCTTACACTCCTCACACCCTTACACTCCTCACACCCTTACACTCCTCACACCCATACACTCCTCACACCCATACACTCCTCACACTCCTCACACCCTTACACACACACAGCCTTACACTCCTCACACCCATACACTCCTCACACTCCTCACACCCATACACACACCCTTACACTCCTCACACCCATACACACACACACCCTTACACTCCTCACACGCATACACTCCTCACACCCTTACACTCCTCACACTCCTCACACCCATACACACACACACCCTTACACTCCTCACACCCTTACACACTCACACCCTTACACACTCACACCCTTACACTCCTCACACCCATACACTCCTCACACTCCTCACACCCTTACACTCCTCACACCCTTACACACACACACCCTTACATTCCTCACACCCATACACTCCTCACACCCATACACTCCTCACACTCCTCACACCCTTACACACACACAGCCTTACACTCCTCACACCCTTACACTCCTCACACCCATACACTCCTCACACTCCTCACACCCATACACACACACCCTTACACTCCTCACACCCATACACACACACACCCTTACACTCCTCACACGCATACACTCCTCACACCCTTACACTCCTCACACTCCTCACACCCATACACACACACACCCTTACACTCCTCACACCCTTACACACTCACACCCTTACACACTCACACCCTTACACTCCTCACACCCTTACACTCCTCACACTCCTCACACCCATACACACACACACCCTTACACTCCTCACACCCTTACACACACACACACCCTTACACTCCTCACACCCTTACACTCCTCACACCCTTACACTCCTCACACTCCTCACACCCTTACACTCCTCACACTCCTCACACCCTTACACTCCTCACACCCTTACACTCCTCACACCCATACACTCCTCACACCCATACACTCCTCACACCCTTACACACTCACACCCTTACACACTCACACCCTTACACTCCTCACACCCATACACTCCTCACACCCTTACATTCCTCACACCCATACACTCCTCACACCCATACACTCCTCACACCCTTACACACTCACACCCTTACACTCCTCACACCCTTACACACACACACACCCTTACACACACACACACCCTTACACTCCTCACACCCTTACACTCCTCACACCCTTACACTCCTCACACCCTTACACTCCTTACACCCTTACACTCCTCACACTCCTCACACCCTTACACACTCACACCCATACACTCCTCACACCCATACACTCCTCACACCCATACACTCCTCACACCCTTACACTCCTCACACCCTTACACACTCACACCCTTACACTCCTCACACCCATACACTCCTCACACTCCTCACACCCTTACACTCCTCACACCCTTACACTCCTCACACCCATACACTCCTCACACCCTTACACACTCACACCCTTACACACTCACACCCCTCACACCCATACACTCCTCACACCCTTACATTCCTCACACCCATACACTCCTCACACCCATACACTCCTCACACCCATACACTCCTCACACCCTTACACTCCTCACACCCTTACACACTCACACCCCTCACACCCTTACACTCCTCACACCCTTACACACTCACACCCTTACACTCCTCACACCCATACACTCCTCACACCCTTACACTCCTCACACCCTTACACTCCTCACACCCTTACACTCCTCACACTCCTCACACCCTTACACTCCTCACACCCATACACTCCTCACACCCATACACTCCTCACACCCTTACACTCCTCACACCCTTACACTCCTCACACCCTTACACACTCACACTCCTCACACCCTTACACACTCACACCCCTCACACCCTTACACTCCTCACACCCTTACACACTCACACCCTTACACTCCTCACACCCATACACTCCTCACACCCATACACTCCTCACACCCATACACTCCTCACACCCTTACACTATTCACACTCCTCACACCCATACACTCCTCACACCCTTACACTCCTCACACCCTTACACTCCTCACACCCTTACACACTCACACTCCTCACACCCTTACACT
>NC_080718.1:7108005-7110505 GCF_019097595.1 Hemibagrus wyckioides | reverse complement strand
TGTGTGTGTGTGTGTGGTTGAGAGAGAGAGAGAGAGATAGACACAGGAGAGATCTTGAAAAAAAGATGGGGAAAGATTTTGAAATATAATCTGATGGTGGATTCTGTCATATGAGGACGAGACACGGGGAGAGGAAATAAAACAGGGAGAGAGACAGCTGAAGGGCACGAGTGATAAAGTAAAAGCACAGCACGAGATTTGTGTGTGGTGTGTGTTTGTGGTGTATTTGTGTGGGTGTGTGTATCTCCCTGCTGTGATTGGTTATACTGTGTCATGTGACCACACACCTGGAGTAAATGTTTAAATTAAAGCTGTTTCATTGAATATTGAGTTTAAAAGTGTTTTCAAAAGTTTCACAGTGTGTTTATAATCATGTGGGGTTTATTGCTCCAGCTCAAGTCAGCACACAGATTGTAGCTAAATCAGCTAATTAGCACTCTAGTCAATTATTTAGCTAGTTAGAACACTCCTATGACTCTGGAGGTCGTTCAGATGAAAACTGACTGAATAAAATCACACCACATGCTTTCTGTTTATAGCTACACCTAATGATTCAAGTGAGTTTGTTCCTGTTCCCGTTTCCTCAGCAGTCTCTCTTTATTCTCTCTCTCTCTTCAGCTATAAACACTCACCCCCCTCAGCAGTCTCTCTTTATTCTCTCTCTCTCTTCAGCTATAAACACTCGCCCCCTCAGCAGTCTCTCTCTCTCTCTCTCTCTCTCTCTCTCTCTTCAGCTATAAACACTCGTCCCCTCAGCAGTCTCTCTTTATTCTCTCTCTCTTCAGCTATAAACACTCGTCCCCTCAGCAGTCTCTCTTTACTCTCTCTCTCTTCAGCTATAAACACTCTTCCCCTCAGCAGTCTCTCTTTATTCTCTCTCTCTCTTCAGCTATAAACACTCGTCCCCTCAGCAGTCTCTCTTTATTCTCTCTCTCTCTTCAGCTATAAACACTCGCCCCCTCAGCAGTCTCTCTCTCTCTCTCTCTCTTCAGCTATAAACACTCGTCCCCTCAGCAGTCTCTCTTTATTCTCTCTCTCTCTTCAGCTATAAACACTCGTCCCCTCAGCAGTCTCTCTTTATTCTCTCTCTCTTCAGCTATAAACACTCGTCCCCTCAGCAGTCTCTCTTTATTCTCTCTCTCTCTTCAGCTATAAACACTCGTCCCCTCAGCAGTCTCTCTTTATTCTCTCTCTCTCTTCAGCTATAAACACTCGTCCCCTCAGCAGTCTCTCTTTATTCTCTCTCTCTCTTCAGCTATAAACACTCGTCCCCTCAGCAGTCTCTCTTTATTCTCTCTCTCTCTTCAGCTATAAACACTCGTCCCCTCAGCAGTCTCTCTTTATTCTCTCTCTCTCTTCAGCTATAAACACTCGTCCCCTCAGCAGTCTCTCTTTATTCTCTCTCTCTCTTCAGCTATAAACACTCGTCCCCTCAGCAGTCTCTCTTTATTCTCTCTCTCTCTTCAGCTATAAACACTCGTCCCCTCAGCAGTCTCTCTTTATTCTCTCTCTCTCTCTTCAGCTATAAACACTCGTCCCCTCAGCAGTCTCTCTTTATTCTCTCTCTCTCTTCAGCTATAAACACTCGTCCCCTCAGCAGTCTCTCTTTATTCTCTCTCTCTCTTCAGCTATAAACACTCGTCCCCTCAGCAGTCTCTCTTTATTCTCTCTCTCTCTTCAGCTATAAACACTCGTCCCCTCAGCAGTCTCTCTTTATTCTCTCTCTCTTCAGCTATAAACACTCGTCCCCTCAGCAGTCTCTCTTTATTCTCTCTCTTCAGGAGAGAATAAAGATTCTCTTCTCTTGTTACAGTTTTTTACAATTGCTTAAGCACAATATTAAAAACAAAGCTCATTTTACACACACACACACACACACACACACACACACACACACACACACACACACACACACACACACACACACCTCAGTTCTTTTAAAAAATGAAACACTTCGTTCAAAACTTTACATTAATTTAACAAAACCCAACTTTGACCCCATATGGAACACACATGGTTCATCCATTCTGATTCTGTTTGATTCCTTTACACACTGCTGGGCTCAATCATAAACACTTGTAACTTTTATACTTTTCTAATTATATAGTCTGGGTTCGATTTTTTTGTTAATGTAAAATACATACACGACACCAGTACTGTACATTGATGAAATCTTTCTCTCACCACATTGTACAACCATTCAATACAGTCGTGCTTTTCCAAAGGCTGCATTTCAAATCAGAACATATTCCAAATACAATATAGTACACAAACAAAAACATGGAGACAAAATAAAAGCATAAGTATAAAGTTAAAAAAAGAAAAAACAACCTAAGCATCTCTTGGCCTAGCTGGATCTGACCACAGCACTTCATCCACATCACAGGCGATGTCCTCTCTCACAAGACAGCAAGGGAAGAATCTTCTTGAATGGCGAATCCATCCTTGCACAGACCCTGCATCAATTAGGTCACAGGCCTAATTAGCAGAACTCTCTGGA
>NC_080718.1:7015505-7103005 GCF_019097595.1 Hemibagrus wyckioides | reverse complement strand
TGTGAGGCAGGTGTGTATGTGTGTGTATGTGTGTGTGTGTGAGGCAGGTGTGTATGTGTGTGTATGTGTGTGTATGTGTGTGTGTGTGTGTGAGGCAGGTGTGTATGTGTGTGTGTGTGTGTGAGGCAGGTGTGTATGTGTGTGTATGTGTGTGTGTGAGGCAGGTGTGTATGTGTGTGTATGTGTGTGTGTGAGGCAGGTGTGTATGTGTGTGTATGTGTGTGTGTGTGTGTGAGGCAGGTGTGTATGTGTGTGTGTGTGTGTGAGGCAGGTGTGTATGTGTGTGTATGTGTGTGTGTGAGGCAGGTGTGTATGTGTGTGTATGTGTGTGTGTGAGGCAGGTGTGTATGTGTGTGTATGTGTGTGTGTGAGGCAGGTGTGTATGTGTGTGTGTGAGGCAGGTGTGTATGTGTGTGTATGTGTGTGTGTGAGGCAGGTGTGTATGTGTGTGTATGTGTGTGTGTGAGGCAGGTGTGTATGTGTGTGTGTGAGGCAGGTGTGTATGTGTGTGTATGTGTGTGTGTGAGGCAGGTGAGTATGTGTGTGTGTGTGTGTGTGTGTGTGAGGCAGGTGTGTATGTGTGTGTATGTGTGTGTGTGAGGCAGGTGTGTATGTGTGTGTGTGAGGCAGGTGTGTATGTGTGTGTATGTGTGTGTGTGAGGCAGGTGAGTATGTGTGTGTGTGTGTGTGTGTGTGAGAGGCAGGTGTTGTTCTCAGTGTGAGGTTTGGCTTTATGGTGGATTTCTCCTCATCGTCTTAATCCCAGGTTATTTTTACTCTGAACAGGAAACGCTACAGCACTCACAGCGTCTCCTATCAGCCACACCCACCCCTAGCCTAATCTTGGACATGCCCACCCTCTCAGACACACCCACCCTATTAGACACACCTACCTCTGACACATGCCCACCCTCTCAGACACACCCACCTTTTCGACCACGCCCACCCTCACACCATAACATTCCACTGTTTTTCACAATCAACAGTAAATGGTTAATACACTATTTTTATTCCTTTTTATTGATTTAATCATTTAATACCCATTTATTTCAATTATCATTTAATATTGTTTTATTTCTCTACTCTTCCTCAGCCATGCCCACTTCTCTCAGCTTCCTCATCAGGTTTTTATTAAATGGCATCACAAAGTCCCTGAAGTCCACTTCATATGAAAGACGATTCCTCCTGTCCACTCTCCGCTCCACATGCTGAGCTGAGGACACTAACCTCCTCCCCCACACCTAGACACACACGCGCACACACAGACATTTTGCTGTTGATTTCTCAGTGTTTTAGTGTTTGTAGTTTGCGCACTGTACACTACACACTCACAGTTTTCGGTATAAAGTGAATGTTGTGTGTGTTGGAGGTGATGGTGATGTTCTGATTCACGGTTATGATGTGTTCCTTCAGATTCACTCTTTTCTTCTTCAGGTCTGGAAGAATAGCTTCAGCCTACAAACACACACACACACACATACACACATACACACATATACCCACTATGTAGTGCAGTATTAAAAGATTTGGTATTTAATGGTGTGTGATGTTGTGTAATGGTGTGAGATGGTGTGTAATGGTGTGTGATGTTGTGTAATGGTGTGTGATGATGTGTAATGGTGTGTGATGATGTGTAATGGTGTGTGATGATGTGTAATGGTGTGTGATGATGTGTAATGGTGTGTGATGTGTAATGGTGTGTGATGATGTGTAATGGTGTGTGATGTGTAATGGTGTGTGATGTTGTGTAATGGTGTGTGATGTGTAATGGTGTGTGATGTGTAATGGTGTGTGATGTGTAATGGTGTGTGATGTGTAATGGTGTGTGATGATGTGTAATGGTGTGTGATGTTGTGTAATGGTGTGTGATGTGTAATGGTGTGTGATGTTGTGTAATGGTGTGTGATGTGTAATGGTGTGTGATGATGTGTAATGGTGTGTGATGTGTAATGGTGTGTGATGATGTGTAATGGTGTGTGATGTTGTGTAATGGTGTGTGATGTGTAATGGTGTGTGATGATGTGTAATGGTGTGTGATGTTGTGTAATGGTGTGTGATGTTGTGTAATGGTGTGTGATGTGTAATGGTGTGTGATGTTGTGTAATGGTGTGTGATGATGTGTAATGGTGTGTGATGTTGTGTAATGGTGTGTGATGTGTAATGGTGTGTGATGATGTGTAATGGTGTGTGATGATGTGTAATGGTGTGTGATGTTGTGTAATGGTGTGTGATGATGTGTAATAGTGTGTGATGATGTGTAATGGTGTGTGATGATGTGTAATGGTGTGTGATGTGTAATGGTGTGTGATGATGTGTAATGGTGTGTGATGATGTGTAATGGTGTGTGATGATGTGTAATGGTGTGTGATGTTGTGTAATGGTGTGTGATGATGTGTAATAGTGTGTGATGATGTGTAATGGTGTGTGATGATGTGTAATGGTGTGTGATGTGTAATGGTGTGTGATGATGTGTAATGGTGTGTGATGATGTGTAATGGTGTGTGATGTTGTGTAATGGTGTGTGATGATGTGTAATGGTGTGTGATGTTGTGTAATGGTGTGTGATGTGTAATGGTGTGTGATGTGTAATGGTGTGTGATGATGTGTAATGGTGTGTGATGTGTAATGGTGTGTGATATTGTGTAATGGTGTGTGATGTTGTGTAATGGTGTGTGATGTGTAATGGTGTGTGATGTTGTGTAATGGTGTGATGATGTGTAATGGTGTGTGATGATGTGTAATGGTGTGTGATGATGTGTAATAGTGTGTGATGATGTGTAATGGTGTGTGATGATGTGTAATGGTGTGTGATGTGTAATGGTGTGTGATGATGTGTAATGGTGTGTGATGATGTGTAATGGTGTGTGATGATGTGTAATGGTGTGTGATGTTGTGTAATGGTGTGTGATGATGTGTAATGGTGTGTGATGTTGTGTAATGGTGTGTGATGTTGTGTAATGGTGTGTGATGATGTGTAATGGTGTGTGATGTGTAATGGTGTGTGATGATGTGTAATGGTGTGTGATGATGTGTAATGGTGTGTGATGATGTGTAATGGTGTGTGATGTTGTGTAATGGTGTGTGATGATGTGTAATGGTGTGTGATGTTGTGTAATGGTGTGTGATGTGTAATGGTGTGTGATGTGTAATGGTGTGTGATGATGTGTAATGGTGTGTGATGTTGTGTAATGGTGTGTGATGTTGTGTAATGGTGTGTGATGTGTAATGGTGTGTGATGTTGTGTAATGGTGTGTGATGTGTAATGGTGTGTGATGATGTGTAATGGTGTGTGATGATGTGTAATGGTGTGTGATGTGTAATGGTGTGTGATGTTGTGTAATGGTGTGTGATGATGTGTAATGGTGTGTGATGTGTAATGGTGTGTGATGTTGTGTAATGGTGTGTGATGATGTGTAATGGTGTGTGATGTTGTGTAATGGTGTGTGATGTGTAATGGTGTGTGATGATGTGTAATGGTGTGTGATGTGTAATGGTGTGTGATGTTGTGTAATGGTGTGTGATGTTGTGTAATGGTGTGTGATGATGTGTAATGGTGTGTGATGTTGTGTAATGGTGTGTGATGTGTAATGGTGTGTGATGATGTGTAATGGTGTGTGATGATGTGTAATAGTGTGTGATGATGTGTAATGGTGTGTGATGTGTAATGGTGTGTGATGATGTGTAATGGTGTGTGATGATGTGTAATGGTGTGTGATGTTGTGTAATGGTGTGTGATGATGTGTAATGGTGTGTGATGTTGTGTAATGGTGTGTGATGTTGTGTAATGGTGTGTGATGATGTGTAATGGTGTGTGATGTGTAATGGTGTGTGATGTGTAATGGTGTGTGATGATGTGTAATGGTGTGTGATGATGTGTAATGGTGTGTGATGTTGTGTAATGGTGTGTGATGTTGTGTAATGGTGTGTGATGATGTGTAATGGTGTGTGATGTGTAATGGTGTGTGATGTGTAATGGTGTGTGATGATGTGTAATGGTGTGTGATGTTGTGTAATGGTGTGTGATGTTGTGTAATGGTGTGTGATGTTGTGTAATGGTGTGTGATGATGTGTAATGGTGTGTGATGTGTAATGGTGTGTGATGTGTAATGGTGTGTGATGTTGTGTAATGGTGTGTGATGTGTAATGGTGTGTGATGATGTGTAATGGTGTGTGATGATGTGTAATGGTGTGTGATGTTGTGTAATGGTGTGTGATGATGTGTAATGGTGTGTGATGTGTAATGGTGTGTGATGATGTGTAATGGTGTGTGATGTTGTGTAATGGTGTGTGATGTGTAATGGTGTGTGATGATGTGTAATGGTGTGTGATGTTGTGTAATGGTGTGTGATGTGTAATGGTGTGTGATGTGTAATGGTGTGTGATGATGTGTAATGGTGTGTGATGTGTAATGGTGTGTGATGATGTGTAATGGTGTGTGATGTTGTGTAATGGTGTGTGATGTGTAATGGTGTGTGATGTGTAATGGTGTGTGATGATGTGTAATGGTGTGTGATGTGTAATGGTGTGTGATGTGTAATGGTGTGTGATGTTGTGTAATGGTGTGTGATGTTGTGTAATGGTGTGTGATGTGTAATGGTGTGTGATGATGTGTAATGGTGTGTGATGATGTGTAATGGTGTGTGATGTGTAATGGTGTGTGATGATGTGTAATGGTGTGTGATGATGTGTAATGGTGTGTGATGTTGTGTAATGGTGTGTGATGTGTAATGGTGTGTGATGTTGTGTAATGGTGTGTGATGATGTGTAATGGTGTGTGATGTGTAATGGTGTGTGATGTGTAATGGTGTGTGATGTGTAATGGTGTGTGATGATGTGTAATGGTGTGTGATGTTGTGTAATGGTGTGTGATGTGTAATGGTGTGTGATGTGTAATGGTGTGTGATGATGTGTAATGGTGTGTGATGATGTGTAATGGTGTGTGATGTGTAATGGTGTGTGATGATGTGTAATGGTGTGTGATGTTGTGTAATGGTGTGTGATGTGTAATGGTGTGTGATGATGTGTAATGGTGTGTGATGATGTGTAATGGTGTGTGATGTGTAATGGTGTGTGATGATGTGTAATGGTGTGTGATGTTGTGTAATGGTGTGTGATGTTGTGTAATGGTGTGTGATGATGTGTAATGGTGTGTGATGATGTGTAATGGTGTGTGATGTTGTGTAATGGTGTGTGATGATGTGTAATGGTGTGTGATGATGTGTAATGGTGTGTGATGTTGTGTAATGGTGTGTGATGTGTAATGGTGTGTGATGTTGTGTAATGGTGTGTGATGTTGTGTAATGGTGTGTGATGTGTAATGGTGTGTGATGATGTGTAATGGTGTGTGATGTTGTGTAATGGTGTGTGATGTGTAATGGTGTGTGATGATGTGTAATGGTGTGTGATGTTGTGTAATGGTGTGTGATGTGTAATGGTGTGTGATGTGTAATGGTGTGTGATGATGTGTAATGGTGTGTGATGATGTGTAATGGCGTGTAATTTTGTGTGATGTTGTGAGATGTGTGATGGTGTGTGATGTTGTGTGAAATGGGGTGTGATGGTGTGTAATAGTGTGAGATGGTGTGTAATGGTGTGTGATGATGTGTAATGGTGTGTGATGATGTGTAATGGTGTGTGATGTTGTGTAATGGTGTGTGATGTTGTGTAATGGTGTGTGATGATGTGTAATGGTGTGTGATGTTGTGTAATGGTGTGTGATGTGTAATGGTGTGTGATGATGTGTAATGGTGTGTGATGATGTGTAATGGTGTGTGATGTTGTGTAATGGTGTGTGATGATGTGTAATGGTGTGTGATGATGTGTAATGGTGTGTGATGTTGTGTAATGGTGTGTGATGATGTGTAATGGTGTGTGATGTGTAATGGTGTGTGATGTGTAATGGTGTGTGATGATGTGTAATGGTGTGTGATGATGTGTAATGGTGTGTGATGATGTGTAATGGTGTGTGATGTTGTGAAAGGTGTGTGATGATGTGTAATGGTGTGTGATGTTGTGTAATGGTGTGTGATGGTGTGAGATAGTGTGTGATGGTGTTAGATGGGGTGTGATATTGTGAGATGGGGTGTAATGGTGTGTAATGGTGTGAGATGGGGTGTGATGTGTAATGGTGTGTGATGTGTAATGGTGTGTGATGTTGTGTAATGGTGTGTGATGTTGTGTAATGGTGTGTGATGTGTAATGGTGTGTGATGTGAAATGGTGTGTGATGATGTGTAATGGTGTGTGATGTTGTGTAATGGTGTGTGATGTGTAATGGTGTGTGATGTTGTGTAATGGTGTGTGATGCTGTGTAATGGTGTGTGATGATGTGTAATGGTGTGTGATGTTGTGTAATGGTGTGTGATGTTGTGTAATGGTGTGTGATGTGTAATGGTGTGTGATGATGTGTAATGGTGTGTGATGATGTGTAATGGTGTGTGATGTGTAATGGTGTGTGATGATGTGTAATGGTGTGTGATGTTGTGTAATGGTGTGTGATGATGTGTAATGGTGTGTGATGATGTGTAATGGTGTGTGATGTGTAATGGTGTGTGATGATGTGTAATGGTGTGTGTGATGTGTAATGGTGTGTGATGTTGTGTAATGGTGTGTGATGATGTGTAATGGTGTGTGATGATGTGTAATGGTGTGTGATGTTGTGTAATGGTGTGTGATGTGTAATGGTGTGTGATGATGTGTAATGGTGTGTGATGATGTGTAATAGTGTGTGATGATGTGTAATGGTGTGTGATGTTGTGTAATGGTGTGTGATGTTGTGTAATGGTGTGTGATGTGTAATGGTGTGTGATGATGTGTAATGGTGTGTGATGATGTGTAATAGTGTGTGATGATGTGTAATGGTGTGTGATGTTGTGTAATGGTGTGTGATGTTGTGTAATGGTGTGTGATGATGTGTAATGGTGTGTGATGTTGTGTAATGGTGTGTGATGTTGTGTAATGGTGTGTGATGTGTAATGGTGTGTGATGTTGTGTAATGGTGTGTGATGATGTATAATGGTGTGTGATGTTGTGTAATGGTGTGTGATGATGTGTAATGGTGTGTGATGTGTAATGGTGTGTGATGTGTAATGGTGTGTGATGATGTGTAATGGTGTGTCATGATATGTAATGGTGTGTGATGTTGTGTAATGGTGTGTGTGATGTGTAATGGTGTGTGATGTTGTGTAATGGTGTGTGATGATGTGTAATGGTGTGTGATGTGAAATGGTGTGTGATGATGTGTAATGGTGTGTGATGTTGTGTAATGGTGTGTGATGTGTAATGGTGTGTGATGTTGTGTAATGGTGTGTGATGCTGTGTAATGGTGTGTGATGATGTGTAATGGTGTGTGATGTTGTGTAATGGTGTGTGATGTTGTGTAATGGTGTGTGATGATGTGTAATGGTGTGTGATGTTGTGTAATGGTGTGTGATGTTGTGTAATGGTGTGTGATGTGTAATGGTGTGTGATGATGTGTAATGGTGTGTGATGATGTGTAATGGTGTGTGATGTTGTGTAATGGTGTGTGATGTGTAATGGTGTGTGATGTTGTGTAATGGTGTGTGATGATGTGTAATGGTGTGTGATGTTGTGTAATGGTGTGTGATGTGTAATGGTGTGTGATGTGTAATGGTGTGTGATGTTGTGTAATGGTGTGTGATGATGTGTAATGGTGTGTGATGTTGTGTAATGGTGTGTGATGTGTAATGGTGTGTGATGATGTGTAATGGTGTGTGATGTTGTGTAATGGTGTGTGATGTGTAATGGTGTGTGATGTTGTGTAATGGTGTGAGATGTTGTGTAATGGTGTGTGATGGTATGAGATGGTGTGTGATGGTGTGTGATGTTGTGTAATGGTGTGTGATGTTGTGTAATGGTGTGTGATGTTGTGTAATGGTGTGTGATGTTGTGTGATGGTGTGTGATGTTGTGTAATGGTGTGTGATGTTGTGTAATGGTGTGTGATGTTGTGTGATGGTGTGAGATGTTGTGTAATGGTGTGTGATGTTGTGTAATGGTGTGTGATGTGTGATGGTGTGAGATGGTGTGTAATGGTGTGTGATGGTATGAGATGGTGTGTGATGGTGTGTGATGTTGTGTAATGGTGTGTGATGTTGTGTACTGGTGTGTGATGATGTGTAATGGTGTGTGATGTTGTGTACTGGTGTGTGATGATGTGTAATGGTGTGTGATGTTGTGTAATGGTGTGTGATTTTGTGTAATGGTGTGTGGTGTGTAATGGTGTGTGATGTGTGATGGTGTGAGATGGTGTGTAACGGTGTGTGATGATGTGTAATGGCGTGTAATTTTGTGTGATGTTGTGAGATGGAGTGTGATGGTGTGAGATAGTGTGAAATGGGGTGTGATGGTGTGTGATGGTGTGAAATGGGGTGTGATGGTGTGTAATAGTGTGAGATGGTGTGAGATGGTGTGTGATGTTGTGTAATGGTGTGTGATGGTATGAGATGGTGTGTGATGGTGTGTGATGTTGTGTAATGGTGTGTGATGTGTGATGGTGTGTCATGGTATGAGATGGTGTGTGATGGTGTGTGATGTTGTGTAATGGTGTGTGATGTTGTGTAATGGTGTGAGATGGTGTGATGGTGTGTCATGGTGTGAGATGGTTTGTGATGGTGTGTGATGGCGTGTGATGGTGTGTAATGGTGTGTGATGATGTGTAATGGTGTGTGATGATGTGTAATTTTGTGTGATGTTGTGTAATGGTGTGTGATGGTGTGAGATGGGGTGTAATGGTGTGTGATGGTGTGTAATGGTGTGAGATGGTGTGTGATGTTGTGTAATGGTGTGAGATGGTGTGTAATTGTGTGTGATGTTGTGTAATGGTGTGTGATGGTGTGTAATAGTGTGTGATGGTGTGAGATGGCATGTGATGTTGTGTAATGGTGTGTGATGTTGTGTAATGGTGTGTGATGGTGTGAGATAGTGTGTGATGGTGTTAGATGGGGTGTGATATTGTGAGATGGGGTGTAATGGTGTGTAATGGTGTGAGATGGGGTGTGATGTGAGATGGTGTGATGGTGTGTCATGGTGTGAGATGGTTTGTGATGGTGTGTGATGGTGTGAGATGGTGTGATGGTGTGTCATGGTTTGTGATGGTGTGAGATGGTGTGTGATGTTGTGAGATGGCATGTGATGTTGTGTAATGGTGTGTGATGTTGTGTAATGGTGTGTGATGTTGTGTAATGGTGTGAGATGGGGTGTGATATTGTGAGATGGGGTGTAATGGCGTGTGATGGTGTGTGATGGTGTGTGATGTTGTGTAATGGTGTGTGATGGTGTGTGATGTTGTGAGATGGTGTGATGGTGTGTGATGGTGTGAGATGGTGTGTGATGTGTGATGGTGTGAGATGGTGTGTGATGTGTGATGGTGTGAGATGGTGTGTGATGTGTGATGGTGTGAGATGGTGTGTGATGTTGTGAGATGGTGTGATGGTGTGTGATGGTGTGAGATGGTGTGTGATGGTGTGAGATGGTGTGTGATGTGTGATGGTGTGAGATGGTGTGTGATGTGTGATGGTGTGAGATGGTGTGTGATGTGTGATGTTGTGAGATGGTGTGAGATGGTGTGTGATGGTGTGAGATGGTGTGTGATGTGTGATGGTGTGAGATGGTGTGTGATGTGTGATGGTGTGAGATGGTGTGTGATGTGTGATGGTGTGAGATGGTGTGTGATGTTGTGAGATGGTGTGTGATGTGTGATGGTGTGAGATGGTGTGTGATGTGTGATGGTGTGAGATGGTGTGTGATGTGTGATGGTGTGAGATGGTGTGTGATGTGTGATGGTGTGAGATGGTGTGTGATGTGTGATGGTGTGAGATGGTGTGTGATGTTGTGAGATGGTGTGATGGTGTGTGATGGTGTGAGATGGTGTGTGATGTGAGATGGTGTGTGATGTTGTGAGATGGTGTGTGATGTGTGATGGTGTGTGATGTTGTGAGATGGTGTGTGATGTTGTGAGATGGTGTGTGATGTGTGATGGTGTGAGATGGTGTGTGATGTTGTGAGATGGTGTGATGGTGTGTAATGGTGTGTGATGGTGTGAGATGGTGTGTGATGTGTGATGGTGTGAGATGGTGTGAGATGGTGTGATGGTGTGAGATGGTGTGTGATGTGTGATGGTGTGAGATGGTGTGAGATGGTGTGTGATGTGTGATGGTGTGAGATGGTGTGAGATGGTGTGTGATGTGAGATGGTGTGTGATGTTGTGAGATGGTGTGTGATGTGTGATGGTGTGTGATGTTGTGAGATGGTGTGTGATGTGTGATGGTGTGAGATGGTGTGTGATGTGTGATGGTGTGAGATGGTGTGTGATGTTGTGAGATGGTGTGATGGTGTGTAATGGTGTGTGATGGTGTGAGATGGTGTGTGATGTGTGATGGTGTGAGATGGTGTGAGATGGTGTGTGATGTGAGATGGTGTGAGATGTTGTGAGATGGTGTGTGATGTTGTGAGATGGTGTGTGATGTTGTGAGATGGTGTGTGATGTGTGATGGTGTGAGATGGTGTGTGATGTTGTGAGATGGTGTGATGGTGTGAGATGGTGTGATGGTGTGAGATGGTGTGTGATGTTGTGAGATGGTGTGATGGTGTGAGATGTTGTGAGATGGTGTGATGGTGTGAGATGTTGTGTGATGGTGTGAGATGGTGTGTGATGTGTGATGGTGTGAGATGGTGTGTGATGTGTGATGGTGTGAGATGTTGTGAGATGGTGTGTGATGTTGTGAGATGGTGTGTGATGTTGTGAGATGGTGTGTGATGTTGTGAGATGGTGTGATGGTGTGTGATGGTGTGAGATGGTGTGTGATGGTGTGAGATGGTGTGTGATGTGTGATGGTGTGAGATGTTGTAAGATGGTGTGTGATGTGTGATGGTGTGAGATGTTGTGAGATGGTGTGTGATGTTGTGAGATGGTGTGTGATGTTGTGAGATGGTGTGTGATGTGTGATGGTGTGAGATGGTGTGTGATGTTGTGAGATGGTGTGATGGTGTGAGATGTTGTGAGATGGTGTGATGGTGTGAGATGGTGTGTGATGTGTGATGGTGTGAGATGGTGTGTGATGTGTAATGGTGTGTGATGGTGTGTGATGTTGTGAGATGGTGTGTGATGTGTGATGGTGTGAGATGGTGTGTGATGTTGTGAGATGGTGTGATGGTGTGTGATGTGTGATGGTGTGAGATGGTGTGTGATGTGTGATGGTGTGAGATGGTGTGTGATGGTGTGTGATGTGTGATGGTGTGAGATGTTGTGAGATGGTGTGTGATGTTGTGAGATGGTGTGTGATGTTGTGAGATGGTGTGATGTTGTGAGATGTTGTGAGATGGTGTGTGATGTTGTGAGATGGTGTGTGATGTTGTGAGATGGTGTGTGATGTTGTGAGATGGTGTGATGGCGTGAGATGTTGTGAGATGGTGTGTGATGTTGTGAGATGGTGTGTGATGTGTGATGGTGTGAGATGTTGTGAGATGGTGTGTGATGTGTGATGGTGTGAGATGTTGTGAGATGGTGTGTGATGTTGTGAGATGGTGTGTGATGTTGTGAGATGGTGTGTGATGTTGTGAGATGGTGTGTGATGTGTGATGGTGTGAGATGGTGTGTGATGTTGTGAGATGGTGTGATGTTGTGTAATGGTGTGTGATGGTGTGTGATGTGTGATGGTGTGAGATGGTGTGTGATGTGTGATGGTGTGAGATGGTGTGTGATGGTGTGTGATGTGTGATGGTGTGAGATGTTGTGAGATGGTGTGTGATGTGTGATGGTGTGAGATGTTGTGAGATGGTGTGTGATGTGTGATGGTGTGAGATGTTGTGAGATGGTGTGTGATGTTGTGAGATGGTGTGTGATGTGAGATGGTGTGTGATGTTGTGAGATGGTGTGTGATGTGTGATGGTGTGAGATGGTGTGATGGCGTGTCATGGTGTGAGATGGTGTGTGATGTGTGATGGTGTGAGATGGTGTGATGGCGTGTCATGGTGTGAGATGTTTTGTGATGTTGTGAGATGGTGTGATGGTGTGAGATGTTGTGAGATGGTGTGTGATGTTGTGAGATGGTGTGATGGTGTGAGATGTTGTGAGATGGTGTGTGATGTTGTGAGATGGTGTGTAATGTTGTGAGATGGTGTGTGATGTTGTGAGATGGTGTGATGGTGTGAGATGTTGTGAGATGGTGTGTGATGTTGTGAGATGGTGTGTGATGTTGTGAGATGGTGTGATGTTGTGAGATGTTGTGAGATGTTGTGAGATGGTGTGAGATGTTGTGAGATGTTGTGAGATGGTGTGTGATGTTGTGATGGCGTGAGATGTTGTGAGATGGTGTGTGATGTTGTGAGATGGTGTGTGATGTTGTGATGGCGTGAGATGTTGTGAGATGGTGTGTGATGTTGTGAGATGGTGTGATGGTGTGAGATGTTGTGAGATGGTGTGTGATGTTGTGAGATGGTGTGATGGTGTGTGATGTTGTGAGATGGTGTGTGATGTTGTGAGATGGTGTGATGGTGTGAGATGTTGTGAGATGGTGTGTGATGTTGTGAGATGGTGTGATGGCGTGTCATGGTGTGAGATGGTTTGTGATGGTGTGAGATGGTTTGTGATGTTGTCAGATGGTGTGATGGTGTGAGATGTTGTGAGATGGTGTGATGGTGTGAGATGTTGTGAGATGGTGTGTGATGTTGTGAGATGGTGTGTGATGTTGTGAGATGGTGTGTGATGTGTGATGTTGTGAGATGGTGTGTGATGTTGTGAGATGGTGTGATGGTGTGAGATGGTGTGATGGTGTGAGATGTTGTGAGATGGTGTCTGATGTTGTGTGATGGTGTGAGATGTTGTGAGATGGTGTGTGATGTTGTGAGATGGTGTGTGATGTGTGATGGTGTGAGATGTTGTGAGATGGTGTGATGGTGTGTGATGTTGTGAGATGGTGTGTGATGTTGTGAGATGGTGTGTGATGTGTGATGGTGTGAGATGTTGTGAGATGGTGTGTGATGTGTGATGGTGTGAGATGGTGTGTGATGTTGTGAGATGGTGTGATGGTGTGAGATGTTGTGAGATGGTGTGATGGTGTGAGATGTTGTGTGATGGTGTGAGATGTTGTGATGTTGTGAGATGGTGTGTGATGTGTGATGGTGTGATGTTGTGAGATGGTGTGATGGTGTGTGATGTGTGATGGTGTGAGATGGTGTGTGATGTGTGATGGTGTGAGATGGTGTGTGATGTGTGATGGTGTGAGATGGTGTGTGATGTTGTGAGATGGTGTGTGATGTTGTGAGATGGTGTGATGGTGTGAGATGTTGTGAGATGGTGTGTGATGTTGTGAGATGGTGTGTGATGTGTGATGGTGTGAGATGTTGTGAGATGGTGTGTGATGTTGTGAGATGGTGTGATGGTGTGAGATGTTGTGAGATGGTGTGTAATGTTGTGAGATGGTGTGTGATGTGTGATGGTGTGAGATGGTGTGTGATGTTGTGAGATGGTGTGATGGTGTGAGATGTTGTGAGATGGTGTGTGATGTTGTGAGATGGTGTGTGATGTGTGATGGTGTGAGATGTTGTGAGATGGTGTGTGATGTTGTGAGATGGTGTGATGGTGTGTGATGGTGTGAGATGTTGTGAGATGGTGTGTGATGTTGTGAGATGGTGTGATGGTGTGTGATGTGTGATGGTGTGAGATGGTGTGAGATGGTGTGTGATGTTGTGAGATGGTGTGTGATGTTGTGAGATGGTGTGATGGTGTGTGATGGTGTGAGATGTTGTGAGATGGTGTGTGATGTTGTGAGATGGTGTGAGATGTGTGATGGTGTGAGATGGTGTGTGATGTTGTGAGATGGTGTGTGATGTTGTGAGATGGTGTGATGGTGTGAGATGTTGTGAGATGGTGTGTGATGTTGTGAGATGGTGTGTGATGTTGTGAGATGGTGTGTGATGTTGTGAGATGGTGTGATGGTGTGAGATGTTGTGAGATGGTGTGTGATGTTGTGAGATGGTGTGATGGTGTGAGATGTTGTGAGATGGTGTGTGACGTTGTGAGATGGTGTGATGGCGTGTCATGGTGTGAGATGGTTTGTGATGGTGTGAGATGGTTTGTGATGTTGTCAGATGGTGTGATGGTGTGAGATGTTGTGAGATGGTGTGATGGTGTGAGATGTTGTGAGATGGTGTGTGATGTTGTGAGATGGTGTGTGATGTTGTGAGATGGTGTGATGGTGTGAGATGTTGTGAGATGGTGTGTGATGTTGTGAGATGGTGTGATGGCGTGTCATGGTGTGAGATGGTTTGTGATGGTGTGAGATGGTTTGTGATGTTGTCAGATGGTGTGATGGTGTGAGATGTTGTGAGATGGTGTGATGGTGTGAGATGTTGTGAGATGGTGTGTGATGTTGTGACATGGTGTGATGGTGTGTGATGGTGTGACATGGTGTGATGGTGTGAGATGGTGTCTGATGTTGTGTGATGGTGTGAGATGTTGTGAGATGGTGTGTGATGTGTGATGGTGTGAGATGTTGTGAGATGGTGTGTGATGTTGTGAGATGGTGTGTGATGTGTGATGGTGTGAGATGTTGTGAGATGGTGTGTGATGTTGTGAGATGGTGTGTGATGTTGTGAGATGGTGTGTGATGTGTGATGGTGTGAGATGTTGTGAGATGGTGTGATGGTGTGTGATGTTGTGAGATGGTGTGTGATGTTGTGAGATGGTGTGTGATGTGTGATGGTGTGAGATGGTGTGTGATGTTGTGAGATGGTGTGATGGTGTGAGATGTTGTGAGATGGTGTGATGGTGTGAGATGTTGTGTGATGGTGTGAGATGTTGTGATGTTGTGAGATGGTGTGTGATGTGTGATGGTGTGATGTTGTGAGATGGTGTGATGGTGTGTGATGTGTGATGGTGTGAGATGGTGTGTGATGTGTGATGGTGTGAGATGGTGTGTGATGTTGTGAGATGGTGTGATGGTGTGAGATGTTGTGAGATGGTGTGTGATGTTGTGAGATGGTGTGTGATGTGTGATGGTGTGAGATGTTGTGAGATGGTGTGTGATGTTGTGAGATGGTGTGATGGTGTGAGATGTTGTGAGATGGTGTGTAATGTTGTGAGATGGTGTGTGATGTGTGATGGTGTGAGATGGTGTGTGATGTTGTGAGATGGTGTGATGGTGTGAGATGTTGTGAGATGGTGTGTGATGTTGTGAGATGGTGTGTGATGTGTGATGGTGTGAGATGTTGTGAGATGGTGTGTGATGTTGTGAGATGGTGTGATGGTGTGTGATGGTGTGAGATGTTGTGAGATGGTGTGTGATGTTGTGAGATGGTGTGATGGTGTGTGATGTGTGATGGTGTGAGATGGTGTGAGATGGTGTGTGATGTGTGATGGTGTGAGATGGTGTGTGATGTGTGATGGTGTGAGATGGTGTGTGATGTTGTGAGATGGTGTGTGATGTTGTGAGATGGTGTGATGGTGTGAGATGTTGTGAGATGGTGTGTGATGTTGTGAGATGGTGTGATGGCGTGTCATGGTGTGAGATGTTGTGAGATGGTGTGTGATGTTGTGAGATGGTGTGTGATGTTGTGAGATGGTGTGTGATGTTGTGAGATGGTGTGATGGCGTGTCATGGTGTGAGATGGTGTGATGGTGTGAGATGTTGTGAGATGGTGTGTGATGTTGTGAGATGGTGTGTGATGTTGTGAGATGGTGTGATGGTGTGAGATGTTGTGAGATGGTGTGTGATGTGAGATGGTGTGTGATGTTGTGAGATGGTGTGATGTTGTGAGATGGTGTGTAATGTTGTGAGATGGTGTGTGATGTTGTGAGATGGTGTGTGATGTTGTGAGATGGTGTGATGGTGTGTGATGGTGTGAGATGGTGTGTGATGTGAGATGGTGTGAGATGGTGTGTGATGTGAGATGGTGTGATGGTGTGAGATGGTGTGTGATGTTGTGAGATGGTGTGTGATGGTGTGAGATGGTGTGATGGTGTGAGATGTTGTGAGATGGTGTGTGATGTGTGATGTTGTGAGATGGTGTGATGGCGTGTCATGGTGTGAGATGGTGTGTGATGTTGTGAGATGGTGTGATGGTGTGAGATGTTGTGAGATGGTGTGTGATGTTGTGTGATGGTGTGATGGTGTGAGATGTTGTGAGATGGTGTGTAATGTTGTGAGATGGTGTGTGATGTTGTGAGATGGTGTGATGGTGTGTGATGGTGTGAGATGGTGTGTGATGGTGTGAGATGGTGTGTGATGGTGTGTGATGAACCGTTATCTCTGTCAGTTTCTCCTTCTCTCCTGTAGGAGGTGCTGCTTTCTGAGGTTCTGCTCTCACTTTTCCTCCTTTTCCTTTTTTCTTGTCTCTGCTCTTTGGAAGAGTGCTGAATTTGGTTGTAACTAAATGGACGATTCTCTGATCTCCGTACACACGGGCGAGGTCCAGACAGCTCTGTCCTGAAAAAAGTGAGAGACACGAGTCTAATTATTAGAGATGTGACTGATGTTGATTATAATTTACAACAAATTGATGGGATCAGCTGATAGAGATTAGACAGATCAGACAGGTTAAACTGTCAGTAGAGTTAGATAGACTGTGTACCCTTGTTGTTGGTGGCCTGTACATTAGCATTGGATGTGATGAGTTGTTGTACACAGGAGAGTCTGCAGCTCTGGATGGCCTTCATCAGGGGCGTGGCTCCGTTTAGTGCCACAGCATCCACCACTGCACCATGTCTCACTAACAGCTCCACAATGTCCTGCTGTCCAGCGTGACACGCATGATGGAGAGGAGTCCACTTAAACTGATCACATGCATTCACATCTGCCCTGCACACACACACACACACACACACACACACATACACGCACACACACATGCACACACACACACACACGGACACGCACACACACACGGACACGCGCACACACACATGGACACACGCGCACACACACACGGACACACACACACACACAGACACACACACACGTTTTGTTTTTGTTATTGTTGTTCTGTTTTTGTGTTATTGTTGTTTTGTTTGTGTTGTTGTTCTGTTTGTGTTATTGTTCTTTTGTTTTTGTTAGTTTTGTTTGTGTTATTGTTGTTTTGTTTGTGTTATTGTTGTTCTGTTTGTGTTATTGTTCTTTTGTTTTTGTTAGTTTTGTTTGTGTTATTGTTGTTTTGTTTGTGTTATTGTTGTTCTGTTTGTGTTATTGTTCTTTTGTTTTTGTTAGTTTTGTTTGTGTTATTGTTGTTTTGTTTGTGTTATTGTTGTTCTGTTTTTCAAATTCAAATTCAATTCAAATTCAAATTTTATTTGTCACATACGAAATCATACACAGTACGACATGTAGTGAAATGCTTTTTACGACTGTCTTACATGAAAGAGGAAAGAGTAAAAAAGAAAATGTGTAACAGAAAAATGTGTAAAAGAAAATGTGTAACAGATATAAAAGTGTAAAAATATAAAAGTATAAAAGCAAACAAAATATATATATATATATATATATATATATATATATATATATATATATATATATATCATAGTACAATATAGTATATGTATAGTATAATATAGTATATGTATAGTATATGTGAAAAATAAAACAATATAAATAAATATATGTGTAGACTCTATAATGTACAGAAGATACAGTATATGAATATATGTAGATAAAAAGGTCTGCTAAAGTCAACATTGAAATGGTGTTGCAAAAGAGTGTAGTATATACAGTGTGCATATGTAAGATAAATATATAAATATATTGTAGAAGTGTATATGAGGCAAAATATAATGTCCAGTTTAACAGGGAGTAAAGTGACAGAGCAGTGCACACACAAAGATGTACAGAGAAGATGTACAGTGAGTGTTATTGTGTGTACAGAGTAGTGCAATATTAACATGTGCAACAATCAGCTGAGGTAGAATGTTATGTTATGTTGTGTGGGGGTAAGACCAGAGAGTCCAGATCCTAGGTGTACTGGTTGAGGGCCCGAATGGCCTGCGGGAAGAAGCTCCTCCTCATTCTCTCTGTGTTCGCCTTAAAGGAATGGAAACGTTTCCCTGACCTCAACAGAGAGAAGAGTCCATGGTTGGGATGGCTGAGGTCCTTCATAATCTTGCTGGCTTTGGTCCAGCACCGCTTGCTGTATATGGTGTCCAGGTCAGGAAGCTTGGTGCGAATGGTACGCTCGGCTGATCCCACCACCCTCTGGAGAGCTTGCCTGTCCTGTTTGGTGCTGTTCCCAAACCAGGCTGTGATACTTCCCGTCAGGATGCTCTCAATGGTGCAGGTGTAGAATGTCTTTAGCACCTTTGAGGGCAGTTTAAAGTCCTTCAGGCGTCTGAGATGATAAAGACACTGCCGGGCCTTCTTCACCAGGGTGTTAACGTGACAGGACCATGTCAGGTCCTGCGTGATGTAAACACCTAGGTACCGGAAACTGTCCACTCTCTCCACTGGGGTCCCGTTGATAGTGAGGGGCTGGTAATTCCTCTCCTGCTTTGTGCTAAAGTCCACTATCAGCTCCTTAGTCTCGCTGACGTTCAGGAGGAGATTGTTGACCTGGCACCATGTCTCCAGGTTTTTAATCTCCTCTAGGTAGGCCGTCTTGTCGTTATTGGAGATCAGGCCCACCACCACAGTATCGTCCGCAAACTTCACGATGTTGGTGGAGCTGGAAGTGGCCACACAGTCAAAGGTGTACAGAGAGTACAGCAGGGGGCTCAGAACACAACCCTGGGGGGCTCCAGTGCTGAGGGTGAGTGAGGGTGAGACATGGTTGCCCACCCGTACTGCCTGAGGTCTGTCTCGCTGGGCCAAGGCCCAGGATCTCCAGCTTAGTGGTGAGTATGGAGGGAATTATGGTGTTAAATGCTGAACTGTAGTCAACAAACAGCATTTTGACATAATTCCCCCTTCTGCTGTCCAGATGGCTCAGGGCTGTGTGATGGAGGTGTGCGATGGCGTCCTCAGTAGATCGGTTGGGACGGTACGCGAACTGTAGCGGGTCTAAGGTGTCAGGTAGGGAAGAAGTGATGAAGTCTCTGATGAGTCTTTCGAAGCACTTCGAAATCACCACTGAGGTCAGGGCCACTGGATGGTAGTCGTTCAGGCAGGCGGGCTGGGGTTTCTTGGGGACAGGAACAATGGTGGACCGTTTGAAGCACGTCGGGATTGTAGACTCTTCCAGGGAGAGGTTGAAAATCTCAGTGAACACAGGACCCGACCCGTGATGCCATCTGGTCCTGATGCCATCTTGTTCACTCTCCTGAATGCCTTTCTCACGTTGTGCTCCAAGATGATGAACGCGCTGTCCTCTCCGGCATGCTCCTCGTGTGTGCCGCCTGTAGCGCTGTTAGCGCTGCTAACGCCGTTGGCGCTCTAAGCTGCAGCCTCGAAGCAAGCATAAAAGATGTTTAGCTCGTCTGCCAGAGAAGCGTCTGCATTCACCGATCTAGAAGATGGTGTTTTGTAGTCCGTCATAGTCCTTAGTCCCTGCCACAGTCTCCTAGAGCTACTGTGTTGAAATTGTGACTCTAGTTTCTGTCCATAGCGTCGCTTCGCCTCCTTCACCACGCTGTAGGATGCTTGTTGTTCTGTTTGTTATTGTTGCTCTGTTTTTGTGTTATTGTTGTTTTGTTTGTGTTATTGTTGTTCTGTTTGTGTTATTGTTCTTTTTTTGTTATTGTTGTTTTGTTTGTGTTGATATTGTTCTGTTTTTGTTATTGTTGTTTTGTTTGTGTTATTGTTGTTCTGTTTGTTATTTTTCTTTGTTTTTGTTATTGTTTTGTTTGTGTAATTGTTGTTCTTTTTTGTTATTGTTGTTTTGTTTGTGTTATTGTTCTTTTTTTGTAATTGTTGTTTTGTTTGTGTTATTGTTGTTTTGTTTGTGTTATTGTTGTTCTGTTTGTTATTTTTCTTTGTTTTTGTTTTGTTTGTGTAATTGTTCTTTTTTTGTTATTGTTGTTTTGTTTGTGTTATTGTTCTTTTTTGTAATTGTTGTTTTGTTTGTGTTATTGTTGTTTTGTTTGTTATTGTTGTTTTGTTTGTGTTATCGTTGTTCTGTTTGTTATTTGTCTTTGTTTTTGTTATTGCTTTGTTTGTGTAATTGTTGTTCTTTTTTTGTAATTGTTGTTTTGTTTGTGTTGTTGTTTTGTTTGTGTTATTGTTGTTTTGTTTGTGTTGATGTTGTTCTGTTTGTGTTATTGTTGTTTTGTTTGTGTTATTGTTGTTTTGTCGGTGTACAGTATCAGTGTTGTGGTGTTCAGTACCCTAGTGTGATGAGGAACTCAGCCATGCCGTAGTTGCCGCTGCTGCATGCTGCCATGAGCGGTGTTTTGTAGAAGCGGTCTCTGATGTCCAGGGGGAGACGCTGGCTGAAAGCTAAACACAGAGACTCGAAGTCTCCGGTCCGGACGCAGCGGTTGATGTTGATGTAGATCTTCTGCGGCTCGTCCACGTACCAGGCTGAGTCATCCTCCACGGGGTGAGCAGGCGGACGGTCGCGGTCGAATCGCTTGGTATCGGTGAACGGCTGATAACTCTCGATCATGAATTGCGGCCTGCCGTCTGGTCTTTTCTCCATGATGTCAGGAGGAAGGGTGCAGATGGGCAGAGGAACCACAGACTTCCCTTTCTTCCTATTCCCTTTCCTGCCCTTTCCACCTTTCCCACCTTTCTTCTTTGTCTTGGGCTCGTAGGACGATAACACGAACGCTTTCTGAAGATACTGCAGGCCCTTGAAGAAGTCGCCGATGCTAATCATGCCGTCATGCTTCTTGTCATGGTCCGCGATGATCTTCTGCAGATGTTCCTGGTCCACAGGAGCATGATGTTCCTGCAGAACATCCGCAAACTTCTCCCTCGAGACTTTCTCCACAGGAGCGTCACTCTCCCCGGCCAGTTGGAAGGTGTTCCTCAGAGCTTCTTCATGTTCATTTGACCAATCGTGCAGCGTGAGAGCCCAGAGCTGGTTTGGATTAATCACGCCGGGTTTGGAGAACTTTGTAAATGCTCGCTCTGCCTTCTGCAGCTCCTTCATCGCCGCCTTGTGGCCATGTGCTTTAGCGAGCTGACGGGGAACCAAACCAACCCTGTTTTTCAGGTTTGGGTTGCATCCTGTAGGTGAAGAAGAGGATCTTATTAATTACAGTTAGAGAGGGAGAGAAAGAGAGAGTAAGAGAGAGAGAGAGAGAGAGAGAGAGGGCGGATCTGTAACACACCTCTCTGTGCCAGAAACCTGCAGCACTCAGCGTGACCTCCAGCTGCAGCCGCATGCAGAGGCGAGTTTCCCTCCACACACACTGAACTCCAATCGGCCCGGAACGCCGACAACACACACAACACCTGAAAATCACACACAGAGGGAGGAGCCAACTCAGGGAGTTAGACAAGAACAAATCAGGTGTGTATGTCAAGGGATATGAACACGACAATGAGTATAGATTAGTGATGAGTATAGATTATAGATGAGTATAGATTATAGATGAGTATAGACTAGTGATGAGTATAGATTAGTGATGAGTATAGATTATAGATGATTATAGATTAGTGATGAGTATAGATTAGAGAAGAGTATAGATTAGAGAAGAGTATAGATTAGTGATGAGTATAGATTAATGATGAATATAGATTAATGATTATAGATTAGAGATGAGTATAGAGTATTGATGAATATAGATTATTGATGAGTATAGATTAGAGAAGAGTATAGATTAGTGATGAGTATAGATTAGTGATGAGTATAGATTAGAGAAGAGTATAGATTAGAGATGAGTATAGATTAATGATTATAGATTAGAGATGAGTATAGAGTATTGATGAGTATAGATTAGAGAAGAGTATAGATTAGTGATGAGTATAGATTAGAGATGAGTATAGATTAGTGATGAGTATAGATTAGTGATGAGTATAGATTAGAGATGAGTTTAGATTAGTGATGAGTTTAGATTAGTGATGAGTATAGATTAGAGAAGAGTATAGATTAGAGATGAGTATAGATTAATGATTATAGATTAGAGATGACTATAGAGTATTGATGAATATAGATTATTGATGAGTATAGATTAGAGAAGAGTATAGATTAGTGATGAGTATAGATTAGAGATGAGTATAGATTAGAGAAGAGTATAGACTAGTGATGAGTATAGATTAGTGATGAGTATAGATTAGAGATGAGTTTAGATTAGTGATGAGTATAGATTAGTGATGAGTATAGATTAGAGATGAGTATAGATTAGTGATGAGTATAGATTAGTGATGAGTATAGATTAGAGATGAGTATAGATTACAGAAGAGTATAGAGTAGAGATGATTATAGATTAGTGATGAGTATAGATTAGAGATGAGTATAGATTATTGATGAGTTTAGATTAGTGATGACTTTAGATTAGTGATGAGTTTAGACTAGTGATGAGTTTAGACTAGTGATGAGTTTAGATTAGTGATGAGTATAGATTAGAGAAGAGTATAGATTAGAGAAGAGTATAGATTAGTGATGAGTATAGATTAGAGATGAGTATAGAGTATTGATGAATATAGATTATTGATGAGTATAGATTAGTGATGAGTATAGATTAGTGATGAGTATAGATTATAGATGAGTATAGATTATAGATGATTATAGATTAGTGATGAGTATAGATTAGTGATGACTTTAGATTAGTGATGACTTTAGATTAGTGATGAGTTTAGACTACTGATGAGTTTAGACTAGTGATGAGTTTAGATTAGTGATGAGTATAGATTACAGAAGAGTATAGATTAGAGATGATTATAGATTAGTGATGAGTATAGATTAGAGATGAGTATAGATTAGTGATGAGTATAGATTAGAGAAGAGTATAGATTAGAGATGATTATAGATTATTGATGAGTATAGATTACAGATGAGTATAGATTAGTGATGAGTATAGATTAGAGATGAGTATAGATTATTGATGAGTTTAGATTAGTGATGACTTTAGATTAGTGATGAGTTTAGACTACTGATGAGTTTAGACTAGTGATGAGTTTAGGTTAGTGATGAGTATAGATAAGAGAAGAGTATAGATTACAGAAGAGTATAGATTAGAGATGATTATAGATTAGAGATGAGTATAGATTAGAGATGAGTATAGATTAGTGATGAGTATAGGCTAGTTATGAGTATAGATTAGTGATGAGTATAGATTACAGATGAGTATAGATTAGTGATGAGTATAGATTAGTGATGAGTATAGATTAGAGATAAGTATAGATTAGAGATGAGTATAGGCTAGTTATGAGTATAGATTAGAGAAGAGTATAGATTATTGATGAGTATAGATTAGTGATGAGTATAGACTAGTCATGAGTATAGATTAGAGATGATATAGATTAGTGATGAGTATAGATTAGTGATGAGTATAGATTAGAGAAGAGTATAGATTAGAGAAGAGTATAGATCAGTGATGAGTATAGATTAATGATGAGTATAGATTAGAGATGAGTATAGAGTATTGATGAATATAGATTATTGATGAGTATAGATTAGTGATGAGTACAGATTATAGATGATTATAGATTAGTGATGAGTATAGATTAGAGATGAGTATAGATTAGTGATGAGTATAGATTAGAGATGAGTATAGATTAGTGATGAGTATAGATCAGTGATGAGTATAGATTATAGATGATTATAGATTAGAGATAAGTATAGATTAGAGATGAGTATAGGCTAGTTATGAGTATAGATTAGAGAAGAGTATAGATTAGAGATGATTATAGATTATTGATGAGTATAGATTAGTGATGAGTATAGATTAGAGATGATTATAGATTAGTGATGAGTATAGACTAGTCATGAGTATAGATTAGAGATGATATAGATTAGTGATGAGTATAGATTAGTGATGAGTATAGATTAGTGATGAGTATAGATTAGAGAAGAGTATAGATTAGAGAAGAGTATAGATCAGTGATGAGTATAGATCAGTGATGAGTATAGATTAATGATGAGTATAGATTAGAGATGAGTATAGAGTATTGATGAATATAGATTATTGATGAGTATAGATTAGTGATGAGTATAGATTAGTGATGAGTATAGATCAGTGATGAGTATAGATTATGGATGAGTATAGATTATAGATGATTATAGATTAGTGATGAGTATAGATTAGAGATGATATAGATTAGTGATGAGTATAGATTAGAGATGATATAGATTAGTGATGAGTATAGATTAGAGATTACAGTCTCTTGCCTGGAAGAATCCTCCGGCTGCTGCGAGCTGAGCTGCGCTCTGTTGCTGTTTATCCAGACTGTTGGGGTTTCCTCCTCTCTGCAGGATGAGTCTCACTAACACCACTGAGCCGTTTCTCGCTGCCTCCATCAGAGCTGTCCGTCCTGTCACCTGTACACACACACACACACACACACACACATACTCACATACTCAGAGACTAGCTGATAAAGAATAATTCATGTCATTTATCCTTAATAAGAATGCTAGAATCTACAAATACCTGTGAAAATGTAATAATGTGTAAAGGTTTGGTAATCTTGGTGAGTTTATAGATAATGAAAGATTTTCCATTTTCCTGATTAGAAATATTTGAGTTTTGTGATTAGTGCAGTTTCAGTAGTTCAGCAGGAAGTGAGACCTGATCTGCGGTGTTAGGATCGGCTCCGCCCTCTAACATCCTGATGCAGATGTTCTCACACTCGCTGGCGTTTTCGCAGGCGAGTAGGAACACCGGTTTCCCAACGTTGGACACGTTGTTGACGTCGGCTTTGCTGTTGAGCGCCACCTGCAGGCAGCGTGTGTGCCTCTGGGATGGAGAGATGCAATAAAACAGCACTCCTGCACTTGGAGACAGACAGGAAAGAAAGAATGAACGTCATCATCATCATCATAAATATGTGACGAAGAGTAAAGAAGCCGCCGCACCTCTCCCCTCGGTGTCCAGCAGCTTCATGTCAGCCTGACTGCACGCCAGGAGATTCAGCATGGCGTCGTGGCCGAGTTCTGCGGCGAGTATCGCCGGAGTGCATCCTCTCTTATCCTGGACATCAGGCTGAGCTCCCAGTGTCAGGAGGAACTCCGCCATGTCCAGGTTGTTGGAGACGGAGGTCAGGTGAAGGACGCCGCTTCCCTCGCCGGGTTCGGTCAGGTTGATCAGGTTTGGCACGCCCAGGCGCACCATCTTCTCCACCTCAGCTTTATTTTCCTCTCGCACCAACTGCAGGAGCTTGTAGATCTGCAGAACCTCCAGGCGTCCTTCAGCCACTGCACTCCTTTTCATCTTCATCGTCGTTGTCAGTGTCGTCGTCTTCGCGGTCTCCTCTCCACCTCCTTCAGACATCTGAACATTCAGAGAGACAGAAGCATGGACTAAACCCTAGAAGATCATCACACCTCATCTCTCCACACCTTATAAGATCATCTCATCTTCATTCTGTTTCTCGGAATTTCTCCATTTCCTCATCCTTCTTCCCAAATAAAAATATATACAAACATATCTATATACACCAATCAGCCATAACATTATGACCACCTGACTAATATTGTGTTGGTCCCCCTACTGCTGCCAAAACAGCCCTGACCAGTCCAGGCATGGACCCCACTAGATCCCTGGTATCTGGCACCAAGATGATCCTTTAAGTCCTGTAAGTTGTGAGGTGGAGCATCCATGGATCAGACTTGTTTGTCCAGCACATCCCACAGATGCTGGATTGGATTGAGATCTGGGGAATTTGGAGGCGGAGTCAACACCTCAAACTGGTTGTTGTGGTCATCAAACCATTCCTGAACCATTTCTGCTTTGTGGCACGGTGCATTATCCTGCTGAAAGAGACCACAGCCATCAGGGAATACCGTTTCCATGAAAGGGTGTAGATGGTCTGGAACAATGCTTAGGTAGGTGGTACATGTCAAAGGAACATCCACATGGATGCAGGACCCAAGGTTTCCCAGCAGAACATTGACCAAAGCAGGACACTGCCTCCACCGACTCGCCTTCTTCCCATAGTGCATCCTGGTGCCATGTGTTCCCCAGGTAAGAGACGCACACGCACCCGGCCATCCACGTGATGTAAAAGAAAACGTGATTCATCAGACCAGGCCACCTTCTTCCATTGCTCCATGGTCCAGTTCTGATGCAGCTATGCGGCCCCATACTCAACAAACTGTCCTGCACTGTGTATTCTGACCCCTTTCTATCAGAACCAACATTAACTTCTTCAGCAGTTTGATCAACAGTAGCTCGTCTGTTGGATCGGATCACACGGTCCAGCCTTCTCTCCCCACGTGCATCAATGAGCCTTGACTGCCCATGACCCTGTCTCCAGTTCACCACTGTTCCTTCTTTGGACCACTTTTGATAGATACTGACCACTGCAGACCGGGAACACCCCACAAGAGCTGCAGTTTTGGAGATGCTCTGATCCAGTGGTCTAGACATCACAATTTGGCCCTTTTGGTCAAACTCTTTCAAATCCTTACACTTGTCCATTTTTCCTGCTTCTAACATCAACTTTGAGGACAAAATGTTCACCTGCTGTCTAATATATCCCACCCACTAACAGGGGCCATGATGAGGAGATACTCATTAAAAATCTTAAATATATTAATAACATACACTATATAATTAGTAATCACCCATGTTGATGATTAAAAGAATAAACTGCAGTAAATAGTGTGTAGTGAAGTGTAGTGTTTGTGTTGTGTAGTGTTGTGTAGTGTTTGTGTTTTGTAGTGTTGTGTAGTGTAGTTTTGTGTTGCATAGTGTAGTGTTGTGTTTTGTAGTATTGTGTAGTGTAGTTTTGTGTAGTGTAGTGTAGTTTTGTTTAGTGTTGTGTTGTGTAGTATAGTGTTGTATTGAAGTGTAGTGTTATGTAGTGTTGTGTTGGGCAGTGTTTTGAAGTGTAGTGTAGTATTGTGTAGTGTTGTGTAGTGTTGTGTAGTGTTGTATTGTGTAGTGTTGTGTAGTGTTGTGTAGTGTTGAAGTGTTGTGTAATGTAGTGTTGTGTTGTGTAGTGTTGTGTGGTGTAGTGTTATGTTGTGTAGTGTTGTAGTGTTGTGTTGTGTAGTATTGTGTAGTGTAGTGTAGTGTTGTAGTGTTGTGTAGTGTAGTATTGTGTAGTGTTGTGTAGTATTGTGTAGTGTTGTGGTGTTGTGTAGTGTAGTGTGGTGTGGTGTTGTGTTGTGTAGTATTGTGTGGTGTAGTGTAGTGTTGTAGTGTTTTGTAGTGTAGTATTGTGTAGTGTTGTGTAGTATTGTGTAGTGTTGTGGTGTTGTGTAGTGTAGTGTTGTGTGGTGTTGTGTTGTGTAGTGTTGTGTTGTGTAGTGTTGTGTGGTGTAGTGTAGTGTTGTAGTGTTGTGTAGTGTAGTGTAGTGTTGTGTAGTGTAGTATTGTGTAGTGTTGTGTAATGTAGTGTTGTGTGGTGTAGTGTTGTGTAGTGTTGTGTGGTGTAGTGTTGTGTTGTGTAGTGTTGTGTAGTGGTGTTGTGGTGTTGTGTAGTGTTGTGTGGTGTTGTGTTGTGTAGTGTTGTGTAGTGTAGTGTTGTGTGGTGTAGTGTAGTGTTGTAGTGTTGTGTAGTGTAGTATTGTGTAGTGTTGTGTTGTGTAGTGTTGTGTGGTGTAGTGTAGTAGTGTTGTGTAGTGTAGTGTTGTAATGTGTAATGTAGTGTTGTGTAGTGTAGTAGTGTTGTGTAGTGTAGTGTTGTGTTGTGTAATGTAGTGTTGTGTTGTGTAGTATAGTATAGTGTAATGTAGTGTAGTGTAGTGTTCTGTAGTGTAGTGTTGTGTAGTATAGTGTAGTGTTGTGTTGTGTAGTATAGTGTAGTGTAGTGTTCTGTAGTATAGTGTAGTGTAGTGTTCTGTAGTATAGTGTAGTGTTGTGTTCTGTAGTATAGTGTAGTGTAGTGTTCTGTAGTATAGTGTAGTGTTGTGTTCTGTAGTATAGTGTAGTGTTGTGTAGTATAGTGTTGTGTAGTATAGTGTAGTGTTGTGTTGTGTAGTGTAATGTGGTGTAGTGAAGTGTAGTATAGTGTTGTGTAGTATAGTGTTGTGTAGTATAGTGTAGTGTTGTGTTGTGTAGTGTAATGTGGTGTAGTGAAGTGTAGTGTAGTGTTGTGTAGTGTGGTGTGGTGTAGTGTAGTGTTCTGTAGTGTAGTGTAGTGTTCTGTAGTATAGTGTAGTGTAGTGTTCTGTAGTATAGTGTAGTGTAGTGTTCTGTAGTATAGTATAGTGTAGTGTTCTGTAGTATAGTGTAGTGTAGTGTTCTGTAGTATAGTGTAGTGTAGTGTTCTGTAGTATAGTGTAGTGTAGTGTTCTGTAGTATAGTGTAGTGTAGTGTTCTGTAGTATAGTGTAGTGTTCTGTAGTATAGTGTAGTGTAGTGTTGTGTAGTATAGTGTAGTGTAGTGTTCTGTAGTATAGTGTAGTGTAGTGTTCTGTAGTATAGTGTAGTGTAGTGTTGTGTAGTATAGTGTAGTGTAGTGTTCTGTAGTATAGTGTAGTGTTCTGTAGTATAGTGTAGTGTAGTGTTGTGTAGTATAGTGTAGTGTAGTGTTCTGTAGTATAGTGTAGTGTTCTGTAGTATAGTGTAGTATAGTGTAGTGTTCTGTAGTATAGTGTAGTGTAGTGTAGTATAGTGTAGTGTAGTGTTCTGTAGTATAGTGTAGTGTAGTGTTCTGTAGTATAGTGTAGTGTAGTGTTCTGTAGTATAGTGTAGTGTAGTGTTCTGTAGTATAGTGTAGTGTTCTGTAGTATAGTGTAGTGTAGTGTTCTGTAGTATAGTGTAGTGTTCTGTAGTATAGTGTAGTGTAGTGTTGTGTAGTATAGTGTAGTGTAGTGTTCTGTAGTATAGTGTAGTGTTCTGTAGTATAGTGTAGTGTAGTGTTGTGTAGTATAGTGTAGTGTAGTGTTCTGTAGTATAGTGTAGTGTTCTGTAGTATAGTGTAGTATAGTGTAGTGTTCTGTAGTATAGTGTAGTGTAGTGTAGTATAGTGTAGTGTAGTGTTCTGTAGTATAGTGTAGTGTAGTGTTCTGTAGTATAGTGTAGTGTAGTGTTCTGTAGTATAGTGTAGTGTAGTGTTCTGTAGTATAGTGTAGTGTTCTGTAGTATAGTGTAGTGTAGTGTTCTGTAGTATAGTGTAGTGTAGTGCTGTGTAGTATAGTGTAGTGTAGTGTTCTGTAGTATAGTGTAGTGTAGTGTTCTGTAGTATAGTGTAGTGTTCTGTAGTATAGTGTAGTGTAGTGTTCTGTAGTATAGTGTAGTGTAGTGTTGTGTAGTATAGTGTAGTGTAGTGTTCTGTAGTATAGTGTAGTGTAGTGTTCTGTAGTGTTCTGTAGTATAGTGTAGTGTTCTGTAGTATAGTGTAGTGTAGTGTTGTGTTGTGTTGTGTAGTATAGTGTAGTGTAGTGTTGTGTTGTGTAGTATAGTGTAGTGTAGTGTAGTGTTGTGTAGTATAGTGTAGTGTAGTGTTGTGTTGTGTTGTGTAGTATAGTGTAGTGTAGTGTTCTGTAGTATAGTATAGTGTAGTGTTGTGTAGTGTAGTGTAGTGTTGTGTAGTATAGTGTAGTGTAGTGTAGTGTTGTGTTGTGTAGTATAGTGTAGTGTAGTGTTCTGTAGTATAGTGTAGTGTAGTGTAGTGTTGTGTAGCATAGTGTAGTGTCGTGTTGTGTAGTATAGTGTAGTGTAGTGTTCTGTAGTATAGTATAGTGTAGTGTTGTGTAGTATAGTGTAGTGTAGTGTTGTGTAGTATAGTGTAGTGTAGTGTTGTGTAGTATAGTGTAGTGTTGTGTAGTATAGTGTAGTGTAGTGTTGTGTAGTATAGTGTAGTGTTGTGTAGTATAGTGTTGTGTAGTATAGTGTAGTGTAGTGTTGTGTAGTATAGTGTAGTGTAGTGTTCTGTAGTATAGTATAGTGTAGTATAGTGTTGTGTTGTGTTGTGTAGTATAGTGTAGTGTAGTGTAGTGTTGTGTTGTGTAGTGTTCTGTAGTATAGTATAGTGTAGTGTTGTGTAGTATAGTGTAGTGTAGTGTAGTGTTGTGTAGTATAGTGTAGTGTAGTGTAGTGTTGTGTAGTATAGTGTAGTGTAGTGTTCTGTAGTATAGTATAGTGTAGTATAGTGTAGTGTTGTGTAGTATAGTGTTGTGTAGTATAGTGTAGTGTTGTGTTGTGTAGTGTTGTGTAGTATAGTGTAGTGTAGTGTAGTGTTGTGTAGTATAGTGTAGTGTAGTGTTGTGTTGTGTAGTGTTCTGTAGTATAGTATAGTGTAGTGTTGTGTTGTATAGTGTAGTGTAGTGTAGTGTTGTGTAGTATAGTGTAGTGTAGTGTAGTGTTGTGTAGTATAGTGTAGTGTAGTGTTGTGTAGTATAGTGTAGTGTAGTGTAGTGTAGTGTAGTGTAGTGTTGTGTAGTATAGTGTAGTGTAGTGTTGTGTAGTGTTCTGTAGTATAGTATAGTGTAGTGTTGTGTTGTGTAGTATAGTGTAGTGTAGTGTTGTGTAGTATAGTGTAGTGTAGTGTTGTGTAGTATAGTGTAGTGTAGTGTAGTGTAGTGTTGTGTAGTATAGTGTTGTGTAGTATAGTGTAGTGTAGTGTTCTGTAGTATAGTATAGTGTAGTGTTGTGTTGTGTAGTATAGTGTAGTGTAGTGTAGTGTTGTGTAGTATAGTGTAGTGTAGTGTAGTGTTGTGTAGTATAGTGTAGTGTAGTGTAGTGTTGTGTAGTATAGTGTAGTGTAGTGTTCTGTAGTATAGTATAGTGTAGTGTAGTGTAGTGTAGTGTAGTGTTGTGTAGTATAGTGTAGTGTAGTGTTGTGTAGTGTTCTGTAGTATAGTATAGTGTAGTGTTGTGTAGTATAGTGTAGTGTAGTGTAGTGTTGTGTAGTATAGTGTAGTGTAGTGTAGTGTTGTGTAGTATAGTGTAGTGTAGTGTTGTGTAGTATAGTGTAGTGTAGTGTAGTGTAGTGTAGTGTTGTGTAGTATAGTGTAGTGTAGTGTTCTGTAGTATAGTATAGTGTAGTGTTGTGATAGAGTTTTTATGTATTTCCTCAGATATTCCTGTGCAGGAACAAATTCCATTCTCTCACAAACACAGCTTCAGTTTCTCTCTCTTTCTGCTTTCACTCCTGACTTCATTATTCACTCTTTAATTTATTGTATTTAATATAAATCTGAAACCTGAATTAAAACATGAAACTGAGAAAAGTGCTGAGTGTTAATTATAATTATTATAATAATAATAATAATAATAATAATAATAATAATAATAATAATAATAATAATAATAATAATAATAATAAAAGTGTTAAAAGGAGATCTGCAGTTTGTCAGTTCTGGGTGTGTGTTGCTGGAATGTTCCAGTAGAAACAGCTGTAAAGTGTTTGATAGATAAATGTAATATCAGTTAGGGAAGTGAAATGTGCGTGAGGGTCAGCTCGACTCACCCTGCGGAGAGTTCACACTGTACTTATCCCGGGATAAATCAGAGAGACGCTCCGTGTGTGTGTGTGTGTGTGTGAGACAGGACTGATCCACTCTGTCTGGAGTGTGTGGAGTGTTGAACTCGTCTCCATGGCAACCACAGGCAGCTCCTAAAACAAGATTAACGCCCAGGCCTGATTTCAGGAACCGGTCTTACCTCCCAGAAAATTTGACCCCAGTATTAACACTGCTATCCCTGCGGTGGGTCAGGTCTAATCCTCTCTGTGTCCACGTCCTCGGCTCTCATTGGTCCATCAGTGTCTGAGAAATGAGAAAAAACTACACTACAGAAAACACCTCAACTTCAGGTCATGGATTTTCCACATATGGTGGGTTTTATTTCCACATCATCACATAGTCAGATCATCACATGACCACGTGAAAAGCATATGTTCACGTGCAGTCCAGCGCACTGACAAGGATAAAGTATTTAAAGATTAAAGGATTTATTAGAAATAAGGTTTGTTTCAGATTACAGTGTTGAGTGACTCGGTTACTGAAGAGCCGACTCTCTTCCTGCTTAACTTTATATCTGATAAAAGATCTTTCAGGGAATAATGCTGTTTGTTTTAGATTAGAGTCTTTAACCCCTTCACCGCCGTGGCTAAAGCTGTAAATAAACTTTCGTATAAACTCGGCAGTTTTCGGAAACTCGAGGCGTCCGATTCTGCTACTGCTATTAATAATTCTAAAAATAATTATGTTAATAAAAAAGTCAATAACTTATTTTATTATAATTCGTGTATTTAAAAAAAGATACATATTTAATTGCAAAACGTGTCATATTACGAAGCCAGAAGTGGGGAATTCAGCTCGCTTCTGTCGCACGCACACGCAGACTTCCACCCTTCCTCCGTTTTGACCAATCAGAGCGCGGCATCGTTTACCTTTCACCCTCAGTCCATGTTCCATGCGCCAAACACACACAAACACACACACACACACGTCGGAGTAAATCATGGAGCAGAAGAGGATCTTGTGTGTTGGTTTGGTGTGTTTGGACATCATTAACGTAGTGGATAAATTTCCGGAAGAGGACACAGACACCAGGTTTATATACTGAAAAAAATAAGGTCATTTACTCCTGTCCGTTATAACGGCGCAGTGAGACCAGGGGTCAGGGTAAAGTACAGCTCTTCCTGCTGAAGTGCAGCTTTTTACACCTCGAGCTTAATGTAGTTAACAATAATGTACTAGATTTTTAAAGTTCGTCGCGACGAACGTTGATGTTGGTTTGACGAAGCAAGTAGTTGTAATGTCCGATGCTTTTTGGACATGGATGGAGAGATTGGATGGCGATATATTTGGTGGAGAGCAGACAGATAGGGTCCCGATTCTTCTGGAGGCGAGTGGATCGATAGGGTGCCAATACTTTTGGAGGCGGGTGGATATGTTCTTGTATGTTGTGTATGTATGGTATGTTCTGTCACCAGAACACACGTCACGAAGTTCCCCTCATTGTGCTGAACGTTTTGATATGTCACATGTGTATGTTGGACCAATTTTAAAATTCCGCTTATTGTGGGGGCGTGGCATGCACGTGACGTCTCCAGACACGCCTGACGAAGTTCCCCTCATTGTGCTGAGTGTTTTGATATGTCACGTGTATGTTGGGGTAGTTTTGTGATTTTGGGAATTTTGGGGCGGGGCTCTACCGGAATTCCGAAATTCCGATCGGTTCCAAAATTTACGGCTTCATCCCGCCCAAGATTCTGAAGGAGCTGGCCGAGTTTGGTGTCGATATCTCGAAAGCCCGCCGAGTTATAAACCTCCAAAATTTTGAATGGAATTCTATCTGGAAAAAGGCCACTTTGGGCTTCCGTACCGGGAATACCGGAATTCCGATCGCTTAGAAAAATAATAACACATTTCTCCGGACCAGGGCCAACAACCGTGCCGAGTTTGGTGCATGTCGCTCGAAGGAGTAGGAGTTACTCTTGATAATTAATTGTCTAATAATAATAATAATTAGATTTGTAAAGTTCGTCGCGACAAACTTTGATGTTGGCTTGACGAAGCTAGTACACATCACATGACGTCAGTCATTGTACTGAGGGTTTTTTAAGCATTAACGTTAGCATTAGCAGTAATATTAGGATTAGCGAAAACATTAGCATAAACGTTAGATTAACATCAGCGTTAGCATTATCGTTAGCATTAGCATTAACATAAGCATTAGCAGTAACATTAGCATCAACGTTAGCATTAGCATCAGCGTTAGCATTAGCAGTAACATTAGCATTAGCATGAACGTTAGCATCAACATTAGCATTAGACATAGGGTGCCAATATGTTTGGAGGCAAGTGTATATGTGACCAGAACACACTCTCCGCAGTTCCCCTCACTGTGCTGAGTGTGATAGACAGATTGATAGACAGATAGATAGATAGACAGATTGATAGACAGATTGATAGACAGATAGATAGACAGACAGATAGATAGATAGACAGATTGATAGACAGATAGATAGACAGACAGATAGATAGATAGATAGACAGATTGATTGATAGACAGATAGATAGATAGACAGATAGATAGACAGACAGATAGATAGATAGATAGACAGATAGATAGACAGACAGATAGATAGATAGACAGATAGATAGATAGACAGATAGATAGATAGATAGACAGATAGATGTGAGTGGACAGATAGGGTGCCAGTACTTTTAGAGGTGAGTGTATAGCTCGTGTGTAGTGGAGAGGTAAATGAATGGAGAGTGTCCTGTACAGTTCCTGTGCTCTATGAGAGAGGGAGGGGGGCGGGGCCTCTCAGCTCTGCACACGCTGCACCTGGGCGTTTTTTTCAGGATTTTAAATTTGGTCAATACAAGTCTATGGGAATTTTTGGATATTCGATCTTCCGCTACGGGATAACCGAAATTCCAATTGGATCTACAATTAATGGCTTCATCCCTCTCAAGATTCTGAAGGTGCTGTCCGGGTTTGGTGTCGATATCTCGAAAGACCGCCGAGTTATAAACCTCCAAAATTTTTAATGGAAGTCAATGGGAAAAATGGCCACTTTGAGCTTCCGTACCGGGAATACCAGAATTCTGATCACTTAGAAAAGTAATAACATAAAACTTCAGACTAGGCCAAACAAGCCGAGTTTGGTGCATGTAGCTCGAAAGCTCCAGGAGGAGTTACTCTTGATAAAATCACAGCTAAGAAGAAGAAGAATAAGTTTATATAAGAAAACAGAATGTTGGCTTTTTCAAGTCAACATAAATATATCTCTGTGACCATCAGTTAGCAGTGACCACGGTGCCTCTGCAGACCCAAGTAATCTCAGGAAGACTTAACACTGCGATGCTGCTATAACTCATTATAATACCGTCATAAATGTTTATTAAAACCCTCTACTGATGCAGCGTTTGCAGACTTTGATCTGAAATAATATAATCTGATCTTAGAAAAGCTTTAAGACCTGTACACTTTATAACCTCTTATACTGTACATCTGTCATCTGATGAGCGTTGAGGAAGCTGTGTGCTGATATTTATTATTAATATTTATGCTCCAGTTATGAGATGTTAATAAAATAAAGTCACACACAGCACTTTGGCCTTCCTGCAGATCATTTACCTGACACGGAATGTGGGCGTGGCCTGATCTCTGCTACAGTGCTCAGGAGACACGCCCCTTACAGCATGGTCCAATGATGTCACTCTCAGAAAAAACTTTCAACCTGAATTTGTCAATAATGTGTGTGTGTGTGTGTGTCTTGCAGATGTGTGTCCCAGAGGTGGCAGCGAGGTGGGAACGCCTCAAACTCCTGCACGGTTCTGTCTTTGCTTGGTGCTCCATGTGCCTTCATGGGTTCTTTGGCTGCAGGACCAATCGCTGAGTACGTGCTCTTCCTCCTCTTCCTCTTCCTCTGTATTTAACCTGCATTCAGATCAGTAACCATATCACACTGTACTGTACTGTTAGGGGACAGGGCATTTATACAGGGATTAGTGTGTGTGTGTGTGTGTTTGTGTGCATGTGAGCATGCATGCATGTGTGTGTACATGTGTGTACACACAATTAAATTCTTTGTTCACTTCAGCTTCATCCTGAATGATTTTAAACTATACAACATTGACGTGTCTTTCGTTACTGAGCATGCTCAGTGCTCATGGCCCACCTCCGTCATCATCTGCAACCAGACCAGCGGCACACGCACCATCCTGCACATGAACAGGTCTGTGTGTGACTGTGTGTGTATGTGAGTGTGAGAGAATGTGTGTGTGTGTGAGTGTGTGTGCTGTCCAGGTGTCTGAAGAGAAACAGCTGCACTTCTTCACACACAGTTTATGACACAGAGAACTTTAATAAAAACATTAGCTGTTAATAATATTAGCGATGTTCGCATGTGCAGTTACTCAGATTGATAAATAGAAGATAAAACTTTAATAATAAAGCTCTGGGTTTTAGGGGTTCACTAAATCAGTTCTGATTTGACACTCCCCCCCTACACACTCCCCCCCTACACACTCCCCCCCTACACACTCCAGCAGCGGAGTGGAGTGAGTTGATGTGACCTGCGCGGTAAAGCAGGATCACCCTGGTGAACACTCGTGCCACGCTTCTCCATTGTCAGCACTAGGTGGCGCAGTGAGGCAGATACGAACGTAATAAAGCTGACCTTGTGCTTTTCTCCATGTTGTTAGCTTCATCGTGGGGGATTTTAGCCGGCGTGGTGTGGATATTTCTGCTGTAGCGTGGCAGCCGCGTGGCGAGACGCCGTGTGCGTGTTGTATTGTTTGTCAAATGTCGGGTTCTCGCACCGTGGTTCTCTACGACACGTAAGACGTTAATAACAATAATATAATACCAAATAATCTGGAGAATTACATGATCTTCATACCGTAGCCTGCAGAGGAACTGAGCCAATTCACAACATTCACTGTGCTAATTTACACGCTAATTACACACTAATTACATGCTAATTACATGCTAATCAGCTACACTTGTTCTTAGCTGTTCCTGTTGTAGGTTAAATAATAATATCATATTTAATTTTATATCTAATTATTTCCTGAGATTTATGTTTAGATGTTTACTGTATCAGACACACACACACACACACACACACACACACACACACATACAGGCACTGCGAATGAAAATAATTATAAATAATTCTAATTAAGAGCCACACAGTAAATCTGATTCTTTATAACACTTCATAAAATCTTTTAATCTTTCTGTTAAAACACACACCCGAGACACTCTGACTGAAAAACTACACAACCTCACATCTTCACAACTATACAACCTCACATCTTCACAACCTCACATCTTCACAACTACACATCCTCACATCTTCACAACCTCACATCTTCACAACTATACAACCTCACATCTTCACAACCTCACATCTTCACAACTATACAACCTCACATCTTCACAACCTCACATCTTCACAACTACACAACCTCACATCTTCACAACCTCACATCTTCACAACCTCACATCTTCACAACTACACATCCTCACATCTTCACAACCTCACATCTTCACAACTATACAACCTCACATCTTCACAACCTCACATCTTCACAACTACACAACCTCACATCTTCACAACTACACAACCTCACATCTTCACAACTATACAACCTGACATCTTCACAACTATACAACCTCACATCTTCACAACTATACAACCTGACATCTTCACAACTATACAACCTCACATCTTCACAACTATACAACCTCACATCTTCACAACTACACAACCTCACATCTTCACAACTATACAACCTCACATCTTCACAACTATACAACCTCACATCTTCACAACTACACAACCTCACATCTTCACAACTATACAACCTCACATCTTCACAACTACACAACCTCACATCTTCACAACTATACAACCTCACATCTTCACAACTATACAACCTCACATCTTCACAACTACACAACCTCACATCTTCACAACTATACAACCTCACATCTTCACAACTATACAACCTCACATCTTCACAACTACACAACCTCACATCTTCACAACTACACAACCTCACATCTTCACAACTATACAACCTCACATCTTCACAACTACACAACCTCACATCTTCACAACCTCACATCTTCACAACTACACAACCTCACATCTTCACAACTACACAACCTCACATCTTCACAACTACACAACCTCACATCTTCACAACCACACAACCTCACATCTTCACAACTATACAACCTGACATCTTCACAACTATACAACCTCACATCTTCACAACTACACAACCTCACATCTTCACAACTACACAACCTCACATCTTCACAACTACACAACCTCACATCTTCACAACCTCACATCTTCACAACTATACAACCTCACATCTTCACAACTATACAACCTCACATCTTCACAACTATACAACCTCACATCTTCACAACTACACAACCTCACATCTTCACAACTACACAACCTCACATCTTCACAACTATACAACCTCACATCTCACAACTACACAACCACACATCTTCACAACTACACAACCTCACATCTTCACAACTATACAACCTCACATCTTCACAACTACACAACCTCACATCTTCACAACTATACAACCTCACATCTTCACAACTACACAACCTCACATCTTCACAACTATACAACCTCACATCTTCACAACCACACAACCTCACATCTTCACAACCACACAACCTCACATCTTCACAACCTCACATCTTCACAACTACACAACCTCACATCTTCACAACTACACAACCTCACATCTTCACAACTATACAACCTCACATCTTCACAACTACACAACCTCACATCTTCACAACTATACAACCTCACATCTTCACAACTACACAACCTCACATCTTCACAACTACACAACCTCACATCTTCACAACTACACAACCTCACATCTTCACAACCTCACATCTTCACAACTACACAACCTCACATCTTCACAACTACACAACCTCACATCTTCACAACTACACAACCTCACATCTTCACAACTATACAACCTCACATCTTCACAACTACACAACCTCACAACCTCACATCTTCACAACTACACAACCTCACATCTTCACAACTATACAACCTCACATCTTCACAACTACACAACCTCACATCTTCACAACTACACAACCTCACATCTTCACAACTATACAACCTCACATCTTCACAACTACACAACCTCACATCTTCACAACTACACAACCTCACATCTTCACAACTACACAACCTCACATCTTCACAACTATACAACCTCACATCTTCACAACTACACAACCTCACATCTTCACAACTACACAACCTCACATCTTCACAACTATACAACCTCACATCTTCACAACTACACAACCTCACATCTTCACAACCTCACATCTTCACAACCTCACATCTTCACAACTACACAACCTCACATCTTCACAAGTACACAACCTCACATCTTCACAACCACACAACCTCACATCTTCACAACCACACAACCTCACATCTTCACAACCTCACATCTTCACAACTACACAACCTCACATCTTCACAACCTCACATCTTCACAACTACACAACCTCACATCTTCACAACTACACAACCTCACATCTTCACAACTATACAACCTCACATCTTCACAACTATACAACCTCACATCTTCACAACTACACAACCACACAACTTCACAACTATACAACCTCACATCTTCACAACTATACAACCTCACATCTTCACAACCTCACATCTTCACAACTATACAACCTCACATCTTCACAACTATACAACTACACAACCTCACATCTCCACAAATATACAACCTCACATCTTCACAACTACACAACCTCACATCTTCACAACTATACAACCTCACATCTTCACAACTATACAACCTCACATCTTCACAACTACACAACCTCACATCTTCACAACTATACAACCTCACATCTTCACAACTACACAACCTCACATCTTCACAACTACACAACCTCACATCTTCACAACTACACAACCTCACATCTTCACAACTACACAACCTCACATCTTCACAACCTCACATCTTCACAACTACACAACCTCACATCTTCACAACTACACAACCTCACATCTTCACAACTACACAACCTCACATCTTCACAACTATACAACCTCACATCTTCACAACTACACAACCTCACATCTTCACAACTACACAACCTCACATCTTCACAACTATACAACCTCACATCTTCACAACTACACAACCTCACATCTTCACAACTACACAACCTCACATCTTCACAACCTCACATCTTCACAACTACACAACCTCACATCTTCACAACTACACAACCTCACATCTTCACAACTACACAACCTCACATCTTCACAACTATACAACCTCACATCTTCACAACTACACAACCTCACATCTTCACAACTACACAACCTCACATCTTCACAACTACACAACCTCACATCTTCACAACTACACAACCTCACATCTTCACAACCACACAACCTCACATCTTCACAACTACACAACCTCACATCTTCACAACTACACAACCTCACATCTTCACAACCACACAACCTCACATCTTCACAACCACACAACCTCACATCTTCACAACTACACAACCTCACATCTTCACAACTACACAACCTCACATCTTCACAACTACACAACCTCACATCTTCACAACTACACAACCTCACATCTTCACAACTATACAACCTCACATCTTCACAACTACACAACCTCACATCTTCACAACCACACAACCTCACATCTTCACAACCTCACATCTTCACAACTACACAACCTCACATCTTCACAACCACACAACCTCACATCTTCACAACCACACAACCTCACATCTTCACAACTACACAACCTCACATCTTCACAACTACACAACCTCACATCTTCACAACTACACAACCTCACATCTTCACAACCTCACATCTTCACAACTACACAACCTCACATCTTCACAACTACACAACCTCACATCTTCACAACTACACAACCTCACATCTTCACAACTACACAACGTCACATCTTCACAACTACACAACCTCACATCTTCACAACTACACAACCTCACATCTTCACAACTACACAACCTCACATCTTCACAACTATACAACCTCACATCTTCACAACTACACAACCTCACATCTTCACAACCACACAACCTCACATCTTCACAACTACACAACCTCACATCTTCACAACTACACAACCTCACATCTTCACAACCACACAACCTCACATCTTCACAACCACACAACCTCACATCTTCACAACTACACAACCTCACATCTTCACAACTACACAACCTCACATCTCACAACTACACAACCTCACATCTTCACAACCTCACATCTTCACAACTACACAACCTCACATCTTCACAACTACACAACCTCACATCTTCACAACTACACAACCTCACATCTTCACAACTATACAACCTCACATCTTCACAACTACACAACCTCACATCTTCACAACTACACAACCTCACATCTTCACAACTATACAACCTCACATCTTCACAACTACACAACCTCACATCTTCACAACTACACAACCTCACATCTTCACAACCTCACATCTTCACAACTACACAACCTCACATCTTCACAACTACACAACCTCACATCTTCACAACTACACAACCTCACATCTTCACAACTATACAACCTCACATCTTCACAACCTCACATCTTCACAACTACACAACCTCACATCTTCACAACTATACAACCTCACATCTTCACAACTACACAACCTCACATCTTCACAACCACACAACCTCACATCTTCACAACCTCACATCTTCACAACTACACAACCTCACATCTTCACAACCACACAACCTCACATCTTCACAACCACACAACCTCACATCTTCACAACCACACAACCTCACATCTTCACAACCTCACATCTTCACAACTACACAACCTCACATCTTCACAACCTCACATCTTCACAACTACACAACCTCACATCTTCACAACTACACAACCTCACATCTTCACAACTATACAACCTCACATCTTCACAACTATACAACCTCACATCTTCACAACTACACAACCTCACATCTTCACAACTATACAACCTAACATCTTCACAACCTCACATCTTCACAACTACACAACCTCACATCTTCACAACTACACAACCTCACATCTTCACAACTATACCACCTCACATCACAACTACACAACCTCACATCCTCACAACTATACAACCTCACATCTTCACAACTACACAACCTCACATCTTCACAACTATACAACCTCACATCTTCACAACTACACAACCTCACATCTTCACAACTATACAACCTCACATCTTCACAACTACACAACCTCACAACTACACAACCTCACATCTTCACAACTATACAACCTCACATCTTCACAACTACACAACCTCACATCTTCACAACCTCACATCTTCACAACTATACAACCTCACATCTTCACAACTACACAACCTCACATCTTCACAACTACACAACCTCACATCTTCACAACCTCACATCTTCACAACTATACAACCTCACATATTCACAACCTCACATCTTCACAACTACACAACCTCACATCTTCACAACTATATAACCTCACATCTTCACAACTACACAACCTCACATCTTCACAACTATACAACCTCACATCTTCCCAACTACACAACCTCACATCTTCACAACCACACAACCTCACATCTTCACAACCTCACATCTTCACAACTACACAACCTCACATCTTCACAACTACACAACCTCACATCTTCACAACTACACAACCTCACATCTTCACAACTACACAACCTCACATCTTCACAACCACACAACCTCACATCTTCACAACTACACAACCTCACATCTTCAGAACTACACAACCTCACATCTTCACAACTATACAACCTCACATCTTCACAACTATACAACCTCACATCTTCACAACTACACAACCTCACATCTTCACAACTAACACAACCTCACATCTTCACAACTACACAACCTCACATCTTCACAACTACACAACCTCACATCTTCACAACTATACAACCTCACATCTTCACAACTACACAACCTCACATCTTCACAACTACACAACCTCACATCTTCACAACTAAACAACCTCACATCTTCACAACTACACAACCTCACATCTTCACAACTATACAAACCTCACATCTTCACAACTACACAACCTCACATCTTCACAACCTCACATCTTCACAACTACACAACCTCACATCTTCACAACTACACAACCTCACATCTTCACAACTACACAACCTCACATCTTCACAACTATACAGCCTCACATCTTCACAACTATACAACCTCACATCTTCACAACTACACAACCTCTCATCTTCACAACTACACAACCTCACATCTTCACAACTATACAACCACACATCTTCACAACTACCAACCTCACATCTTCACAACTACACAACCTCACATCCTTCACAACTATACAACCTCACAGATTCACAAATACACAACCTCAGATCTTCACAACTATACAACGTGACATCACCACAACTTCACAACCTCACATATTCACGACTATAAAACCTCACACCATCACACCCACACAACCACACAACTCGACAACCTCACATCTTCACAACCACACAACCTCACATCTTCACAACCTCACATCTTCACAACTACACAACCTCACATCTTCACAACTACACAACCTCACATCTTCACAACTATACAACCTCACATCTTCACAACTACACAACCTCACATCTTCACAACTATACAACCTCACATCTTCACAACTACACAACCTCACATCTTCACAACTACACAACCTCACATCTTCACAACTACACAACCTCACATCTTCACAACTACACAACCTCACATCTTCACAACTACACAACCTCACATCTTCACAACTACACAACCTCACATCTTCACAACCTCACATCTTCACAACAACACAACCTCACATCTTCACAACTATACAACCTCACATCTTCACAACTACACAACCTCACATCTTCACAACCTCACATCTTCACAACTATACAACCTCACATCTTCACAACTACACAACCTCACATCTTCACAACTACACAACCTCACATCTTCACAACCTCACATCTTCACAACTACACAACCTCACATCTTCACAACTACACAACCTCACATCTTCACAACTACACAACCTCACATCTTCACAACTATACAACCTCACATCTTCACAACTACACAACCTCACATCTTCACAACTACACAACCTCACATCTTCACAACTATACAACCTCACATCTTCACAACTACACAACCTCACATCTTCACAACTATACAACCTCACATCTTCACAACTATATAACCTCACATCTTCACAACTACACAACCTCACATCTTCACAACTACACAACCTCACATCTTCACAACCACACAACCTCACATCTTCACAACCACACAACCTCACATCTTCACAACCTCACATCTTCACAACTACACAACCTCACATCTTCACAACTACACAACCTCACATCTTCACAACTACACAACCTCACATCTTCACAACCACACAACCTCACATCTTCACAACTATACAACCTCACATCTTCACAACTATACAACCTCACATCTTCACAACTACACAACCTCACATCTTCACAACTATACAACCTAACATCTTCACAACCTCACATCTTCACAACTACACAACCTCACATCTTCACAACTACACAACCTCACATCTTCACAACTATACAACTACACAACCTCACATCTCCACAAATATACAACCTCACATCTTCACAACTATACAACCTCACATCTTCACAACTACACAACCTCACATCTTCACAACTATACAACCTCACATCTTCACAACTACACAACCTCACATCTACACAACCTCACATCTTCACAACTATACAACCTCACATCTTCACAACTACACAACCTCACATCTTCACAACTACACAACCTCACATCTTCACAACTACACAACCTCACATCTTCACAACTACACAACCTCACATCTTCACAACCTCACATCTTCACAACTACACAACCTCACATCTTCACAACTACACAACCTCACATCTTCACAACTACACAACCTCACATCTTCACAACTATACAACCTCACATCTTCACAACTACACAACCTCACATCTTCACAACTACACAACCTCACATCTTCACAACTATACAACCTCACATCTTCACAACTACACAACCTCACATCTTCACAACTACACAACCTCACATCTTCACAACTATACAACCTCACATCTTCACAACTACACAACCTCACATCTTCACAACTACACAACCTCACAACTTCACAACTACACAACCTCTCATCTTCACAACTATACAACGTCACATCTTCTCAACTATACAACCTCACATCTTCACAACTACACAACCTCACATCTTCACAACTATACAACCTCACATCTTCACAACTACACAACCTCACATCTTCACAACCACACAACCTCACATCTTCACAACTACACAACCTCACATCTTCACAACTAACACAACCTCACATCTTCACAACCACACAACCTCACATCTTCACAACCACACAACCTCACATCTTCACAACCACACAACCTCACATCTTCACAACCTCACATCTTCACAACTACACAACCTCACATCTTCACAACCTCACATCTTCACAACTACACAACCTCACATCTTCACAACTACACAACCTCACATCTTCACAACTATACAACCTCACATCTTCACAACTATACAACCTCACATCTTCACAACTACACAACCTCACATCTTCACAACTATACAACCTAACATCTTCACAACCTCACATCTTCACAACTACACAACCTCACATCTTCACAACTACACAACCTCACATCTTCACAACTATACAACTACACAACCTCACATCTTCACAACTATACAACCTCACATCTTCACAACTACACAACCTCACATCTTCACAACTATACAACCTCACATCTTCACAACTACACAACCTCACATCTTCACAACTATACAACCTCACATCTTCACAACTACACAACCTCACATCCTCACAACTACACAACCTCACATCTTCACAACTATACAACCTCACATCTTCACAACTATACAACCTCACATCTTCACAACTACACAACCTCACATCTTCACAACTATACAACCTCACATCTTCACAACTACACAACCTCACATCTTCACAACCTCACATCTTCACAACTATACAACCTCACAACTTCACAACTACACAACCTCACATCTTCACAACTACACAACCTCACATCTTCACAACCTCACATCTTCACAACTATACAACCTCACATATTCACAACCTCACATCTTCACAACTACACAACCTCACATCTTCACAACTATATAACCTCACATCTTCACAACTACACAACCTCACATCTTCACAACTACACAACCTCACATCTTCACAAATATACAACCTCACATCTTCACAACTATACAACCTCACATCTTCACAACTATACAACCTCACATCTTCACAACCTCACATCTTCACAACTACACAACCTCACATCTTCACAACTACACAACCTCACATCTTCACAACCTCACATCTTCACAACTATACAACCTCACATCTACACAACCTCACATCTTCACAACTACACAACCTCACATCTTCACAACTATACAACCTCACATCTTCACAACTATACAACCTCACATCTTCACAACTACACAACCTCACATCTTCACAACTACACAACCTCACATCTTCACAACTACACAACCTCACATCTTCACAACTATACAACCTCACATCTTCACAACTACACAACCTCACATCTTCACAACTACACAACCTCACATCTTCACAACCTCACATCTTCACAACTATACAACCTCACATCTTCACAACTACACAACCTCACATCTTCACAACTACACAACCTCACATCTTCACAACTATACAACCTCACATCACAACTACACAACCTCTCATCTTCACAACTATACAACCTCACATCTTCACAACCTCACATCTTCACAACTATACAACCTCACATCTTCACAACTATACAACCTCACATCTTCACAACTACACAACCTCACATCTTCACAACTACACAACCTCACATCTTCACAACCTCACATCTTCACAACTATACAACCTCACATCTTCACAACCTCACATCTTCACAACTACACAACCTCACATCTTCACAACTATACAACCTCACATCTTCACAACTACACAACCTCACATCTTCACAACTACACAACCTCACATCTTCACAACTATACAACCTCACATCTTCACAACTATACAACCTCACATCTTCACAACTATACAACCTCACATCTTCACAACTACACAACCTCACATCTTCACAACTATACAACCTCACATCTTCACAACTATACAACCTCACATCTTCACAACTACACAACCTCACATCTTCACAACTACACAACCTCACATCTTCACAACTACACAACCTCACATCTTCACAACTATACAACCTCACATCTTCACAACTACACAACCTCACATCTTCACAACTATACAACCTCACATCTTCACAACTACACAACCTCACATCTTCACAACTATACAACCTCACATCTTCACAACTACACAACCTCACATCTTCACAACTACACAACCTCACATCTTCACAACCTCACATCTTCACAACTACACAACCTCACATCTTCACAACCTCACATCTTCACAACTATACAACCTCACATCTTCACAACTACACAACCTCACATCTTCACAACTAATACAACCTCACATCTTCACAACCTCACATCTTCACAACTACACAACCTCACATCTTCACAACTACACAACCTCACATCTTCAGAACTATACAACCTCACATCTTCACAACTATACAACCTCACATCTTCACAACTACACAACCTCACATCTTCACAACTACACAACCTCACATCTTCACAACTACACAACCTCACATCTTCACAACTACACAACCTCACATCTTCACAACTACACAACCTCACATCTTCACAACTACACAACCTCACATCTTCACAACTATACAACCTCACATCTTCACAACTACACAACCTCACATCTTCACAACTACACAACCTCACATCTTCACAACTATACAACCTCACATCTTCACAACTACACAACCTCACATCTTCACAACTACACAACCTCACATCTTCACAACTACACAACCTCACATCTTCACAACTACACAACCTCACATCTTCACAACTACACAACCTCACATCTTCACAACTACACAACCTCACATCTTCACAACTATACAACCTCACATCTTCACAACTACACAACCTCACATCTTCACAACTACACAACCTCACATCTTCACAACTATACAACCTCACATCTTCACAACTACACAACCTCACATCTTCACAACCACACAACCTCACATCTTCACAACCTCACATCTTCACAACTACACAACCTCACATCTTCACAACCACACAACCTCACATCTTCACAACCACACAACCTCACATCTTCACAACCACACAACCTCACATCTTCACAACCTCACATCTTCACAACTACACAACCTCACATCTTCACAACCTCACATCTTCACAACTACACAACCTCACATCTTCACAACTACACAACCTCACATCTTCACAACTATACAACCTCACATCTTCACAACTATACAACCTCACATCTTCACAACTACACAACCTCACATCTTCACAACTATACAACCTAACATCTTCACAACCTCACATCTTCACAACTACACAACCTCACATCTTCACAACTACACAACCTCACATCTTCACAACTATACAACTACACAACCTCACATCTTCACAACTATACAACCTCACATCTTCACAACTACACAACCTCACATCTTCACAACTATACAACCTCACATCTTCACAACTACACAACCTCACAACTACACAACCTCACATCTTCACAACTATACAACCTCACATCTTCACAACTACACAACCTCACAACTACACAACCTCACATCTTCACAACTATACAACCTCACATCTTCACAACTACACAACCTCACATCTTCACAACCTCACATCTTCACAACTACACAACCTCACATCTTCACAACTACACAACCTCACATCTTCACAACTACACAACCTCACATCTTCACAACCTCACATCTTCACAACTATACAACCTCACATATTCACAACCTCACATCTTCACAACTACACAACCTCACATCTTCACAACTATATAACCTCACATCTTCACAACTACACAACCTCACATCTTCACAACTACACAACCTCACATCTTCACAAATATACAACCTCACATCTTCACAACTATACAACCTCACATCTTCACAACTATACAACCTCACATCTTCACAACTACACAACCTCACATCTTCACAACTACACAACCTCACATCTTCACAACTATACAACCTCACATCTTCACAACTATACAACCTCACATCTTCACAACTACACAACCTCACATCTTCACAACTACACAACCTCACATCTTCACAACTACACAACCTCACATCTTCACAACTATACAACCTCACATCTTCACAACTACACAACCTCACATCTTCACAACTACACAACCTCACATCTTCACAACCTCACATCTTCACAACTATACAACCTCACATCTTCACAACTACACAACCTCACATCTTCACAACTACACAACCTCACATCTTCACAACTATACAACCTCACATCTCCACAACAACACAACCTCTCATCTTCACAACTATACAACCTCACATCTTCACAACCTCACATCTTCACAACTATACAACCTCACATCTTCACAACTATACAACCTCACATCTTCACAACTACACAACCTCACATCTTCACAACTACACAACCTCACATCTTCACAACTATACAACCTCACATCTTCACAACTATACAACCTCACGTCTTCACAACCTCACATCTTCACAACTACACAACCTCACATCTTCACAACTACACAACCTCACATCTTCACAACTACACAACCTCACATCTTCACAACCTCACATCTTCACAACTATACAACCTCACATCTTCACAACTACACAACCTCACATCTTCACAACCTCACATCTTCACAACTACACAACCTCACATCTTCACAACTACACAACCTCACATCTTCACAACCTCACATCTTCACAACTATACAACCTCACATCTTCACAACCTCACATCTTCACAACTACACAACCTCACATCTTCACAACTATACAACCTCACATCTTCACAACTACACAACCTCACATCTTCACAACTATACAACCTCACATCTTCACAACTATACAACCTCACATCTTCACAACTACACAACCTCACATCTTCACAACTACACAACCTCACATCTTCACAACTATACAACCTCACATCTTCACAACTACACAACCTCACATCTTCACAACCTCACATCTTCACAACTATACAACCTCACATCTTCACAACTACACAACCTCACATCTTCACAACTACACAACCTCACATCTTCACAACTATACAACCTGACATCTTCACAACTATACAACCTCACATCTTCACAACCTCACATCTTCACAACTATACAACCTGACATCTTCACAACTATACAACCTCACATCTTCACAACTACACAACCTGACATCTTCACAACTATACAACCTCACATCTTCACAACTATACAACCTGACATCTTCACAACTATACAACCTCACATCTTCACAACTACACAACCTCACATCTTCACAACTATACAACCTCACATCTTCACAACTACACAACCTCACATCTTCACAACCTCACATCTTCACAACTATACAACCTCACATCTTCACAACTATACAACCTCACATCTTCACAACTATACAAACCTGACATCTTCACAACTATACAACCTCACATCTTCACAACTACACAACCTCACATCTTCACAACTATACAACCTGACATCTTCACAACTATACAACCTCACGTCTTCACAACCTCACATCTTCACAACTATACAACCTCACATCTTCACAACTACACAACCTGACATCTTCACAACTATACAACCTCACATCTTCACAACTATACAACCTCACATCTTCACAACTATACAACCTCACATCTTCACAACTACACAACCTCACATCTTCACAACTATACAACCTCACATCTTCACAACTACACAACCTCACATCTTCACAACTATACAACCTCACATCTTCACAACTATACAACCTCACATCTTCACAACTATACAACCTCACATCTTCACAACTACACAACCTCACATCTTCACAACCTCACATCTTCACAACTACACAACCTCACATCTTCACAACTACACAACCTCACATCTTCACAACTACACAACCTCACATCTTCACAACCTCACATCTTCACAACTATACAACCTCACATCTTCACAACTACACAACCTCACATCTTCACAACCTCACATCTTCACAACTACACAACCTCACATCTTCACAACTACACAACCTCACATCTTCACAACCTCACATCTTCACAACTATACAACCTCACATCTTCACAACCTCACATCTTCACAACTACACAACCTCACATCTTCACAACTATACAACCTCACATCTTCACAACTACACAACCTCACATCTTCACAACTATACAACCTCACATCTTCACAACTATACAACCTCACATCTTCACAACTACACAACCTCACATCTTCACAACTACACAACCTCACATCTTCACAACTATACAACCTCACATCTTCACAACTACACAACCTCACATCTTCACAACCTCACATCTTCACAACTATACAACCTCACATCTTCACAACTACACAACCTCACATCTTCACAACTACACAACCTCACATCTTCACAACTATACAACCTGACATCTTCACAACTATACAACCTCACATCTTCACAACCTCACATCTTCACAACTATACAACCTGACATCTTCACAACTATACAACCTCACATCTTCACAACTACACAACCTGACATCTTCACAACTATACAACCTCACATCTTCACAACTATACAACCTGACATCTTCACAACTATACAACCTCACATCTTCACAACTACACAACCTCACATCTTCACAACTATACAACCTCACATCTTCACAACTACACAACCTCACATCTTCACAACCTCACATCTTCACAACTATACAACCTCACATCTTCACAACTATACAACCTCACATCTTCACAACTATACAACCTGACATCTTCACAACTATACAACCTCACATCTTCACAACTACACAACCTCACATCTTCACAACTATACAACCTGACATCTTCACAACTATACAACCTCACGTCTTCACAACCTCACATCTTCACAACTATACAACCTCACATCTTCACAACTACACAACCTGACATCTTCACAACTATACAACCTCACATCTTCACAACTATACAACCTCACATCTTCACAACTATACAACCTCACATCTTCACAACTACACAACCTCACATCTTCACAACTATACAACCTCACATCTTCACAACTACACAACCTCACATCTTCACAACTATACAACCTCACATCTTCACAACTATACAACCTCACATCTTCACAACTATACAACCTCACATCTTCACAACTACACAACCTCACATCTTCACAACCTCACATCTTCACAACTACACAACCTCACATCTTCACAACCTCACATCTTCACAACTACACAACCTCACATCTTCACAACCTCACATCTTCACAACTATACAACCTCACATCTTCACAACTACACAACCTCACATCTTCACAACCTCACATCTTCACAACTACACAACCTCACATCTTCACAACTACACAACCTCACATCTTCACAACCTCACATCTTCACAACTATACAACCTCACATCTTCACAACCTCACATCTTCACAACTACACAACCTCACATCTTCACAACTATACAACCTCACATCTTCACAACCTCACATCTTCACAACTACACAACCTCACATCTTCACAACCTCACATCTTCACAACTATACAACCTCACATCTTCACAACCTCACATCTTCACAACTACACAACCTCACATCTTCACAACTATACAACCTCACATCTTCACAACTACACAACCTCACATCTTCACAACTACACAACCTCACATCTTCACAACTATACCACCTCACATCTTCACAACTACACAACCTCACATCTTCACAACCTCACATCTTCACAACTATACAACCTCACATCTTCACAACTACACAACCTCACATCTTCACAACTACACAACCTCACATCTTCACAACTATACAACCTGACATCTTCACAACTATACAACCTCACATCTTCACAACCTCACACCTTCACAACAAAACCACCTGTCATCTTCACCACTATACCACCTCACATCTTCCACAACTACACAACCTGACATCTTCACAACTATACAACCTCACATCTTCACAACTATACAACCTGACATCTTCACAACTATACAACCTCACATCTTCACAACTACACAACCTCACATCTTCACAACTATACAACCTCACATCTTCACAACTACACAACCTCACATCTTCACAACCTCACATCTTCACAACTATACAACCTCACATCTTCACAACTATACAACCTCACATCTTCACAACTATACAACCTGACATCTTCACAACTATACAACCTCACATCTTCACAACTACACAACCTCACATCTTCACAACTATACAACCTGACATCTTCACAACTATACAACCTCACGTCTTCACAACCTCACATCTTCACAACTATACAACCTCACATCTTCACAACTACACAACCTGACATCTTCACAACTATACAACCTCACATCTTCACAACTATACAACCCTCACATCTTCACAACTATACAACCTCACATCTTCACAACTACACAACCTCACATCTTCACAACTATACAACCTCACATCTTCACAACTACACAACCTCACATCTTCACAACTATACAACCTCACATCTTCACAACTATACAACCTCACATCTTCACAACTATACAACCTCACATCTTCACAACTTACACAACCTCACATCTTCACAACCTCACATCTTCACAACTACACAACCTCACATCTTCACAACCTCACATCTTCACAACTACACAACCTCACATCTTCACAACCTCACATCTTCACAACTATACAACCTCACATCTTCACAACTACACAACCTCACATCTTCACAACCTCACATCTTCACAACTACACAACCTCACATCTTCACAACTACACAACCTCACATCTTCACAACCTCACATCTTCACAACTATACAACCTCACATCTTCACAACCTCACATCTTCACAACTACACAACCTCACATCTTCACAACTATACAACCTCACATCTTCACAACCTCACATCTTCACAACTACACAACCTCACATCTTCACAACCTCACATCTTCACAACTATACAACCTCACATCTTCACAACTACACAACCTCACATCTTCACAACTACACAACCTCACATCTTCACAACCTCACATCTTCACAACTATACAACCTCACATCTTCACAACCTCACATCTTCACAACTACACAACCTCACATCTTCACAACTACACAACCTCACATCTTCACAACTATACAACCTCACATCTTCACAACTACACAACCTCACATCTTCACAACTATACAACCTCACATCTTCACAACTACCCAACCTCCCATCTTCACAACTACACAACCTCACATCTTTCACAACTACACAACCTCACATCTTCACAACCTCACATCTTCACAACTATACAACCTCACATCTTCACAACCTCACATCTTCACAACTACACAACCTCACATCTTCACAACTACACAACCTCACATCTTCACAACTATACAACCTCACATCTTCACAACTACACAACCTCACATCTTCACAACTATACAACCTCACATCTTCACAACTACACAACCTCACATCTTCACAACTATACAACCTCACATCTTCACAACTATACAACCTCACATCTTCACAACTATACAACCTCACATCTTCACAACTACACAACCTCACATCTTCACAACTATACAACCTCACATCTTCACAACTATACAACCTCACATCTTCACAACTATACAACCTCACATCTTCACAACTACACAAACCTCACATCTTCACAACTACACAACCTCACATCTTCACAACTACACAACCTCACATCTTCACAACTATACAACCTCACATCTTCACAACTACACAACCTCACATCCTCACAACTACACAACCTCACATCTTCACAACTATACAACCTCACATCTTCACAACTATACAACCTCACATCTTCACAACTACACAACCTCACATCTTCACAACTAATACAACCTCACATCTTCACAACTACACAACCTCACATCTTCACAACTACACAACCTCACATCTTCACAACTATACAACCTCACATCTTCACAAACTACGACAACCTCACATCTTCACAACTACACAACCTCACATCTTCACAACTACACAACCTCACATCTTCACAACTACACAACCTCACATCTTCACAACTATACAACCTCACATCTTCACAACCTCACATCTCCACAACTATACAATCTCACATCTCCACAAATATACAACCTCACATCTTCACAACTATACAACCTCACATCTTCACAACTACACAACCTCACATCTTCACAACTATACAACCTCACATCTTCACAACTACACAACCTCACATCTTCACAACTATACAACCTCACATCTTCACAACTACACAACCTCACATCTTCACAACTACACAACCTCACATCTTCACAACTATACAACCTCACATCTTCACAACTATACAACCTCACATCTTCACAACTATACAACCTCACATCTTCACAACTACACAACCTCACATCTTCACAACTATACAACCTCACATCTTCACAACTACACAACCTCACATCTTCACAACTATACAACCTCACATCTTCACAACCACACAACCTCACAACTACACAACCTCACATCTTCACAACTACACAACCTCACATCTTCACAACCTCACATCTTCACAACTACACAACCTCACATCTTCACAACCTCACATCTTCACAACTATACAACCTCACATCTTCACAACTACACAACCTCACATCTTCACAACCTCACATCTTCACAACTACACAACCTCACATCTTCACAACTACACAACCTCACATCTTCACAACTATACAACCTCACATCTTCACAACTACACAACCTCACATCTTCACAACTATACAACCTCACATCTTCACAACTACACAACCTCACATCTTCACAACCTCACATCTTCACAACTATACAACCTCACATCTTCACAACTACACATCCTCACATCTTCACAACTACACAACCTCACATCTTCACAACCTCACATCTTCACAACTATACAACCTCACATCTTCACAACTACACAACCTCACATCTTCACAACTATACAACCTCACATCTTCACAACTACACAACCTCACATCTTCACAACCTCACATCTTCACAACTACACAACCTCACATCTTCACAACTACACAACCTCACATCTTCACAACCTCACATCTTCACAACTATACAACCTCACATCTTCACAACTACACAACCTCACATCTTCACAACCTCACATCTTCACAACTATACAACCTCACATCTTCACAACTATACAACCTCACATCTTCACAACTATACAACCTGACATCTTCACAACTATACAACCTCACATCTTCACAACTACACAACCTCACATCTTCACAACTATACAACCTGACATCTTCACAACTATACAACCTCACGTCTTCACAACCTCACATCTTCACAACTATACAACCTCACATCTTCACAACTACACAACCTGACATCTTCACAACTATACAACCTCACATCTTCACAACTATACAACCTCACATCTTCACAACTATACAACCTCACATCTTCACAACTACACAACCTCACATCTTCACAACTATACAACCTCACATCTTCACCAACTCCACAACCGCACATCTTCACAACTATACAACCTCACATCTTCACAACTATACAACCTCACATCTTCACAACTATACAACCTCACATCTTCACAACTACACAACCTCACATCTTCACAACCTCACATCTTCACAACTACACAACCTCACATCTTCACAACTACACAACCTCACATCTTCACAACTACACAACCTCACATCTTCACAACCTCACATCTTCACAACTATACAACCTCACATCTTCACAACTACACAACCTCACATCTTCACAACCTCACATCTTCACAACTACACAACCTCACATCTTCACAACTACACAACCTCACATCTTCACAACCTCACATCTTCACAACTATACAACCTCACATCTTCACAACCTCACATCTTCACAACTACACAACCTCACATCTTCACAACTATACAACCTCACATCTTCACAACTACACAACCTCACATCTTCACAACTATACAACCTCACATCTTCACAACTATACAACCTCACATCTTCACAACTACACAACCTCACATCTTCACAACTACACAACCTCACATCTTCACAACTATACAACCTCACATCTTCACAACTACACAACCTCACATCCTCACAACTACACAACCTCACATCTTCACAACTATACAACCTCACATCTTCACAACTACACAACCTCACATCTTCACAACTATACAACCTCACATCTTCACAACTACACAACCTCACATCCTCACAACTACACAACCTCACATCTTCACACCTATACAACCTCACATCTTCACAACTATACAACCTCACATCTTCACAACTACACAACCCTCACATCTTCACAACTAATACAACCTCACATCTTCACAACTACACAACCTCACATCTTCACAACTACACAACCTCACATCTTCACAACTATACAACCTCACATCTTCACAACTACACAACCTCACATCTTCACAACTACACAACCTCACATCTTCACAACTACACAACCTCACATCTTCACAACTATACAACCTCACATCTTCACAACCTCACATCTTCACAACTATACAATCTCACATCTCCACAAATATACAACCTCACATCTTCACAACTATACAACCTCACATCTTCACAACTACACAACCTCACATCTTCACAACTATACAACCTCACATCTTCACAACTATACAACCTCACATCTTCACAACTACACAACCTCACATCCTCACAACTACACAACCTCACATCTTCACAACTATACAACCTCACATCTTCACAACTACACAACCTCACATCTTCACAACTATACAACCTCACATCTTCACAACTACACAACCTCACATCCTCACAACTACACAACCTCACATCTTCACAACTATACAACCTCACATCTTCACAACTATACAACCTCACATCTTCACAACTACACAACCTCACATCTTCACAACTACACAACCTCACATCTTCACAACTATACAACCTCACATCTTCACAACCTCACATCTTCACAACTATACAATCTCACATCTTCACAACTATACAACCTCACATCTTCACAACTACACAACCTCACATCTTCACAACTATACAACCTCACATCTTCACAACTATACAACCTCACATCTTCACAACTACACAACCTCACATCTTCACAACCTCACATCTTCACAACTACACAACCTCACATCTTCACAACTACACAACCTCACATCTTCACAACTACACAACCTCACATCTTCACAACCTCACATCTTCACAACTATACAACCTCACATCTTCACAACTACACAACCTCACATCTTCACAACCTCACATCTTCACAACTACACAACCTCACATCTTCACAACTACACAACCTCACATCTTCACAACCTCACATCTTCACAACTATACAACCTCACATCTTCACAACCTCACATCTTCACAACTACACAACCTCACATCTTCACAACTATACAACCTCACATCTTCACAACTACACAACCTCACATCTTCACAACTATACAACCTCACATCTTCACAACTATACAACCTCACATCTTCACAACTACACAACCTCACATCTTCACAACTACACAACCTCACATCTTCACAACTATACAACCTCACATCTTCACAACTACACAACCTCACATCTTCACAACCTCACATCTTCACAACTATACAACCTCACATCTTCACAACTACACAACCTCACATCTTCACAACTACACAACCTCACATCTTCACAACTATACCACCTCACATCACAACTACACAACCTCTCATCTTCACAACTATACAACCTCACATCTTCACAACCTCACATCTTCACAACTATACAACCTCACATCTTCACAACTATACAACCTCACATCTTCACAACTACACAACCTCACATCTTCACAACTACACAACCTCACATCTTCACAACCTCACATCTTCACAACTATACAACCTCACATCTTCACAACCTCACATCTTCCACAACTACACAACCTCACATCTTCACAACTACACAACCTCACATCTTCACAACTATACAACCTCACATCTTCACAACTACACAACCTCACATCTTCACAACTATACAACCTCCACATCTTCACAACTACACAACCTCACATCTTCACAACTATACAACCCTCACATCTTCACAACTATACAACCTCACATCTTCACAACAATACAACCTCACATCTTCACAACTACACAACCTCACATCTTCACAACTATACAACCTCACATCTTCACAACTATACAACCTCACATCTTCACAACTATACAACCTCACATCTTCACAACTACACAACCTCACATCTTCACAACTATACAACCTCACATCTTCCACAACTACACAACCTCACATCATCACAACTAAACAACCTCACATCTTCACAACTACACAACCTCACATCCTCACAACTACACAACCTCACATCCTTCACAACTACAACAACCCCCACATCTTCACAACTATACAACCTCACATCTTCACAACTACACAACCTCACATCTTCACACAAACAACCTCACATCTACACAACTACACAACCTCACACTCACAACTACACAACCTCACATCTTCACAACTATACAACCTCACATCTTCACAACTACACAACCTCACATCTTCACAACTACACAACCTCACATCTTCACAACTACACAACCTCACATCTTCACAACTACCCCACAACCCTCACATCTTCACCAACTACACAACCTCACATCTTCACAACCACACAACCTCCACAACTATCCAATCTCACATCTCCACAAATATACAACCTCACATCTTCACAACTATACAACCTCACATCTTCACAACTACACAACCTCACATCTTCACAACTATACAACCCCTCCACTTCACAACTACACAACCTCACATCTTCACAACTATACAACTCCCACCACACCAACAACACACACACAACCTCACATCTTCACCACTACACAACCTCACATCTTCCACAACTATACACCCTCACATCTTCACAACTATCCAACCTCACATCTTCACAACTATACAACCTCACATCTTCACAACTACACAACCTCACATCTTCACAACTATACAACCTCACATCTTCACAACTACACAACCTCACATCTTCACAACTATACAACCCTCACATCTTCACAACCACACAACCTCACAACTACACAACCTCACATCTTCACAACTACAACAACCTCACATCTTCACAACCTCACATCTTCACAACTACACAACCTCACATCTTCACAACCTCACATCTTCACAACTATACAACCTCACATCTTCACAACCTACACAACCTCACATCTTCACAACCTCACATCTTCACAACTACACAACCTCACATCTTCACAACTACACAACCTCACCATCTTCACAACTATACAACCTCACATCTTCACAACTACACAACCTCACATCTTCACAACTATACAACCTCACATCTTCACAACTACACAACCTCACATCTTCACAACCTCACATCTTCACAACTATACAACCTCACATCTTCACAACTACACATCCTCACATCTTCACAACTACACAACCTCACATCTTCACAACCTCACATCTTCACAACTATACAACCTCACATCTTCACAACTACACAACCTCACATCTTCACAACTATACAACCTCACATCTTCACAACTACACAACCTCACATCTTCACAACCTCACATCTTCACAACTACACAACCTCACATCTTCACAACTACACAACCTCACATCTTCACAACCTCACATCTTCACAACTATACAACCTCACATCTTCACAACTACACAACCTCACATCTTCACAACCTCACATCTTCACAACTACACAACCTCACATCTTCACAACTACACAACCTGACATCTTCACAACTATACAACCTCACATCTTCACAACTACACAACCTCACATCTTCACAACTATACAACCTCACATCTTCACAACTACACAACCTCACATCTTCACAACTATACAACCTGACATCTTCACAACTATACAACCTCACATCTTCACAACCTCACATCTTCACAACTATACAACCTGACATCTTCACAACTATACAACCTCACATCTTCACAACTACACAACCTGACATCTTCACAACTATACAACCTCACATCTTCACAACTATACAACCTGACATCTTCACAACTATACAACCTCACATCTTCACAACTACACAACCTCACATCTTCACAACTATACAACCTCACATCTTCACAACTACACAACCTCACATCTTCACAACCTCACATCTTCACAACTATACAACCTCACATCTTCACAACTATACAACCTCACATCTTCACAACTATACAACCTGACATCTTCACAACTATACAACCTCACGTCTTCACAACCTCACATCTTCACAACTATACAACCTCACATCTTCACAACTACACAACCTGACATCTTCACAACTATACAACCTCACATCTTCACAACTATACAACCTCACATCTTCACAACTATACAACCTCACATCTTCACAACTACACAACCTCACATCTTCACAACTATACAACCTCACATCTTCACAACTACACAACCTCACATCTTCACAACTATACAACCTCACATCTTCACAACTATACAACCTCACATCTTCACAACTATACAACCTCACATCTTCACAACTACACAACCTCACATCTTCACAACCTCACATCCTCACAACTACACAACCTCACATCTTCACAACTACACAACCTCACATCTTCGCAACTACACAACCTCACATCTTCACAACCTCACATCTTCACAACTATACAACCTCACATCTTCACAACTACACAACCTCACATCTTCACAACCTCACATCTTCACAACTACACAACCTCACATCTTCACAACTACACAACCTCACATCTTCACAACCTCACATCTTCACAACTATACAACCTCACATCTTCACAACCTCACATCTTCACAACTACACAACCTCACATCTTCACAACTATACAACCTCACATCTTCACAACTACACAACCTCACATCTTCACAACTATACAACCTCACATCTTCACAACTATACAACCTCACATCTTCACAACTACACAACCTCACATCTTCACAACTACACAACCTCACATCTTCACAACTATACAACCTCACATCTTCACAACTACACAACCTCACATCTTCACAACCTCACATCTTCACAACTATACAACCTCACATCTTCACAACTACACAACCTCACATCTTCACAACTACACAACCTCACATCTTCACAACTATACAACCTGACATCTTCACAACTATAACAACCTCACATCTTCACAACCTCACATCTTCACAACTATACAACCTGACATCTTCACAACTATACAACCTCACATCTTCACAACTACACAACCTGACATCTTCACAACTATACAACCTCACATCTTCACAACTATACAACCTGACATCTTCACAACTATACAACCTCACATCTTCACAACTACACAACCTCACATCTTCACAACTATACAACCTCACATCTTCACAACTACACAACCTCACATCTTCACAACCACACATCTTCACAACTATACAACCTCACATCTTCACAACTATACAACCTCACATCTTCACAACTATACAACCTGACATCTTCACAACTATACAACCTCACATCTTCACAAACTACAACAACCTCACATCACTCACCCAACTATACAACCTGACATCTTCACAACTATACAACCTCACGTCTTCACAACCTCACATCTTCACAACTATACAACCTCACCATCTTCACAACTACACAACCTGACATCTTCACAACTATACAACCTCACATCTTCACAACTATACAACCTCACATCTTCACAACTATACAACCTCACATCTACACAACCTACACAACCCTCACAACTTCACAACTACACAACCTCACATCTTCACAACTACACAACCTCACATCTTCACAACTATACAACCTCACATCTTCACAACTATACAACCTCACATCTTCACAACTATACAACCTCACATCTTCCACAACTACACAACCTCACATCTTCACAACCTCACATCTTCACAACTACACAACCTCACATCTTCACAACTACACAACCTCACATCTTCACAACTACACAACCTCACATCTTCACAACCTCACATCTTCACAACTATACAACCTCACATCTTCACAACTACACAACCTCACATCTTCACAACCTCACATCTTCACAACTTACACAACCTCACATCTTCACAACTACCACAACCTCACATCTTCACAACCTCACATCTTCACAACTATACAACCCTCACATCTTCACAACCTCACATCTTCACAACTACACAACCTCACATCTTCACAACTATACAACCTCACATCTTCACAACTACACAACCTCACATCTTCACAACTATACAACCTCACATCTTCACAACTATACAACCTCACATCTTCACAACTACACAACCTCACATCTTCACAACTACACAACCTCACATCTTCACAACTATACAACCTCACATCTTCACAACTACACAACCTCACATCTTCACAACCTCACATCTTCACAACTATACAACCTCACATCTTCACAACTACACAACCTCACATCTTCACAACTACACAACCTCACATCTTCACAACTATACAACCTGACATCTTCACAACTATACAACCTCACATCTTCACAACCTCACATCTTCACAACTATACAACCTGACATCTTCACAACTATACAACCTCACATCTTCACAACTACACAACCTGACATCTTCACAACTATACAACCTCACATCTTCACAACTATACAACCTGACATCTTCACAACTATACAACCTCACATCTTCACAACTACACAACCTCACATCTTCACAACTATACAACCTCACATCTTCACAACTACACAACCTCACATCTTCACAACCTCACATCTTCACAACTATACAACCTCACATCTTCACAACTATACAACCTCACATCTTCACAACTATACAACCTGACATCTTCACAACTATACAACCTCACATCTTCACAACTACACAACCTCACATCTTCACAACTATACAACCTGACATCTTCACAACTATACAACCTCACGTCTTCACAACCTCACATTCTTCACAACTATACAACCTCACATCTTCACAACTACACAACCTGACATCTTCACAACTATACAACCTCACATCTTCACAACTATACAACCTCACATCTTCACAACTATACAACCTCACATCTTCACAACTACACAACCTCACATCTTCACAACTATACAACCTCACATCTTCACAACTACACAACCTCACATCTTCACAACTATACAACCTCACATCTTCACAACTATACAACCTCACATCTTCACAACTATACAACCTCACATCTTCACAACTACACAACCTCACATCTTCACAACCTCACATCTTCCACAACTACACAACCTCACATCTTCACAACCTCACATCTTCACAACTACACAACCTCACATCTTCACAACCTCACATCTTCACAACTATACAACCTCACATCTTCACAACTACACAACCTCACATCTTCACAACCTCACATCTTCACAACTACACAACCTCACATCTTCACAACTACACAACCTCACATCTTCACAACCTCACATCTTCACAACTATACAACCTCACATCTTCACAACCTCACATCTTCACAACTACACAACCTCACATCTTCACAACTATACAACCTCACATCTTCACAACCTCACATCTTCACAACTACACAACCTCACATCTTCACAACCTCACATCTTCACAACTATACAACCTCACATCTTCACAACCTCACATCTTCACAACTACACAACCTCACATCTTCACAACTATACAACCTCACATCTTCACAACTACACAACCTCACATCTTCACAACTACACAACCTCACATCTTCACAACTATAACCACCTCACATCTTCACAACTACACAACCTCACATCTTCACAACCTCACATCTTCACAACTATACAACCTCACATCTTCACAACTACACAACCTCACATCTTCACAACTACACAACCTCACATCTTCACAACTATACAACCTGACATCTTCACAACTATACAACCTCACATCTTCACAACCTCACATCTTCACAACTATACAACCTGACATCTTCACAACTATACAACCTCACATCTTCACAACTACACAACCTGACATCTTCACAACTATACAACCTCACATCTTCACAACTATACAACCTGACATCTTCACAACTATACAACCTCACATCTTCACAACTACACAACCTCACATCTTCACAACTATACAACCTCACATCTTCACAACTACACAACCTCACATCTTCACAACCTCACATCTTCACAACTATACAACCTCACATCTTCACAACTATACAACCTCACATCTTCACAACTATACAACCTGACATCTTCACAACTATACAACCTCACATCTTCACAACTACACAACCTCACATCTTCACAACTATACAACCTGACATCTTCACAACTATACAACCTCACGTCTTCACAACCTCACATCTTCACAACTATACAACCTCACATCTTCACAACTACACAACCTGACATCTTCACAACTATACAACCCTCACATCTTCACAACTATACAACCTCACATCTTCACAACTATACAACCTCACATCTTCACAACTACACAACCTCACATCTTCACAACTATACAACCTCACATCTTCACAACTACACAACCTCACATCTTCACAACTATACAACCTCACATCTTCACAACTATACAACCTCACATCTTCACAACTATACAACCTCACATCTTCACAACTACACAACCTCACATCTTCACAACCTCACATCTTCACAACTACACAACCTCACATCTTCACAACCTCACATCTTCACAACTACACAACCTCACATCTTCACAACCTCACATCTTCACAACTATACAACCTCACATCTTCACAACTACACAACCTCACATCTTCACAACCTCACATCTTCACAACTACACAACCTCACATCTTCACAACTACACAACCTCACATCTTCACAACCTCACATCTTCACAACTATACAACCTCACATCTTCACAACCTCACATCTTCACAACTACACAACCTCACATCTTCACAACTATACAACCTCACATCTTCACAACCTCACATCTTCACAACTACACAACCTCACATCTTCACAACCTCACATCTTCACAACTATACAACCTCACATCTTCACAACTACACAACCTCACATCTTCACAACTACACAACCTCACATCTTCACAACCTCACATCTTCACAACTATACAACCTCACATCTTCACAACCTCACATCTTCACAACTACACAACCTCACATCTTCACAACTACACAACCTCACATCTTCACAACTATACAACCTCACATCTTCACAACTACACAACCTCACATCTTCACAACTATACAACCTCACATCTTCACAACTATACAACCTCACATCTTCACAACTATACAACCTCACATCTTCACAACTATACAACCTCACATCTTCACAACTATACAACCTCACATCTTCACAACTACACAACCTCACATCTTCACAACTATACAACCTCACATCTTCACAACTACACAACCTCACATCTTCACAACTATACAACCTCACATCTTCACAACTACACAACCTCACATCCTCACAACTACACAACCTCACATCTTCACAACTATACAACCTCACATCTTCACAACTATACAACCTCACATCTTCACAACTACACAACCTCACATCTTCACAACTAATACAACCTCACATCTTCACAACTACACAACCTCACATCTTCACAACTACACAACCTCACATCTTCACAACTATACAACCTCACATCTTCACAACTACACAACCTCACATCTTCACAACTACACAACCTCACATCTTCACAACTACACAACCTCACATCTTCACAACTACACAACCTCACATCTTCACAACTACACAACCTCACATCTTCACAACTATACAACCTCACATCTTCACAACTATACAATCTCACATCTCCACAAATATACAACCTCACATCTTCACAACTATACAACCTCACATCTTCACAACTACACAACCTCACATCTTCACAACTATACAACCTCACATCTTCACAACTATACAACCTCACATCTTCACAACTACACAACCTCACATCCTCACAACTACACAACCTCACATCTTCACAACTATACAACCTCACATCTTCACAACTACACAACCTCACATCTTCACAACTATACAACCTCACATCTTCACAACTACACAACCTCACATCCTCACAACTACACAACCTCACATCTTCACAACTATACAACCTCACATCTTCACAACTATACAACCTCACATCTTCACAACTACACAACCTCACATCTTCACAACTACACAACCTCACATCTTCACAACTATACAACCTCACATCTTCACAACCTCACATCTTCACAACTACACAATCTCACATCTTCACAACTATACAACCTCACATCTTCACAACTATACAACCTCACATCTTCACAACTATACAACCTCACATCTTCACAACTACACAACCTCACATCTTCACAACCTCACATCTTCACAACTATACAACCTCACATCTTCACAACTATACAACCTCACATCTTCACAACTATACAACCTCACATCTTCACAACTACACAACCTCACATCTTCACAACTATACAACCTCACATCTTCACAACTACACAACCTCACATCTTCACAACTATACAACCTCACATCTTCACAACTATACAACCTCACATCTTCACAACCACACAACCTCACAACTACACAACCTCACATCTTCACAACTATACAACCTCACATCTTCACAACTACACAACCTCACATCTTCACAACCTCACATCTTCACAACTACACAACCTCACATCTTCACAACCTCACATCTTCACAACTATACAACCTCACATCTTCACAACTACACAACCTCACATCTTCACAACCTCACATCTTCACAACTACACAACCTCACATCTTCACAACTACACAACCTCACATCTTCACAACTATACAACCTCACATCTTCACAACTACACAACCTCACATCTTCACAACTATACAACCTCACATCTTCACAACTACACAACCTCACATCTTCACAACCTCACATCTTCACAACTATACAACCTCACATCTTCACAACTACACATCCTCACATCTTCACAACTACACAACCTCACATCTTCACAACCTCACATCTTCACAACTATACAACCTCACATCTTCACAACTTGACACAACCTCACATCTTCACAACTATACAACCTCACATCTTCACAACTACACAACCTCACATCTTCACAACCTCACATCTTCACAACTACACAACCTCACATCTTCACAACTACACAACCTCACATCTTCACAACCTCACATCTTCACAACTATACAACCTCACATCTTCACAACTACACAACCTCACATCTTCACAACCTCACATCTTCACAACTACACAACCTCACATCTTCACAACTACACAACCTGACATCTTCACAACTATACAACCTCACATCTTCACAACTACACAACCTCACATCTTCACAACTATACAACCTCACATCTTCACAACTATACAACCTCACATCTTCACAACTATACAACCTCACATCTTCACAACTACACAACCTCACATCTTCACAACTATACAACCTGACATCTTCACAACTATACAACCTCACATCTTCACAACCTCACATCTTCACAACTATACAACCTGACATCTTCACAACTATACAACCTCACATCTTCACAACTACACAACCTGACATCTTCACAACTATACAACCTCACATCTTCACAACTATACAACCTGACATCTTCACAACTATACAACCTCACATCTTCACAACTACACAACCTCACATCTTCACAACTATACAACCTCACATCTTCACAACTACACAACCTCACATCTTCACAACCTCACATCTTCACAACTATACTACCTCACATCTTCACATCTATACAACCTCACATCTTCAACAACTATACAACCTGACATCTTCACAACTATACAACCTCACATCTTCACAACTACACAACCTCACATCTTCACAACTATACAACCTGACATCTTCACAACTATACAACCTCACGTCTTCACAACCTCACATCTTCACAAACTATACAACCTCACATCTTCACAACTACACAACCTGACATCTTCACAACTATACAACCTCACATCTTCACAACTATACAACCTCACATCTTCACAACTACACAACCTCACATCTTCACAACTATACAACCCTCACATCTTCACAACTACACAACCTCACATCTTCACAACTATACAACCTCACATCTTCACAACTATACAACCTCACATCTTCACAACTATACAACCTCACATCTTCACAACTACACAACCTCACATCTTCACAACCTCACATCTTCACAACTACACAACCTCACATCTTCACAACTACACAACCTCACATCTTCACAACTACACAACCTCACATCTTCACAACCTCACATCTTCACAACTATACAACCTCACATCTTCACAACTACACAACCTCACATCTTCACAACCTCACATCTTCACAACTACACAACCTCACATCTTCACAACTACACAACCTCACATCTTCACAACCTCACATCTTCACAACTATACAACCTCACATCTTCACAACCTCACATCTTCACAACTACACAACCTCACATCTTCACAACTATACAACCTCACATCTTCACAACTACACAACCTCACATCTTCACAACTATACAACCTCACATCTTCACAACTATACAACCTCACATCTTCACAACTACACAACCTCACATCTTCACAACTACACAACCTCACATCTTCACAACTATACAACCTCTCATCTTCACAACTACTCAACCTCACACCTTCACAACCTCACATCTTCACAACTATACAACCTCACATCTTCACAACTACACAACCTCACATCTTCACAACTACACAACCTCACATCTTCACAACTATACAACCTGACATCTTCACAACTATACAACCTCACATCTTCACAACCTCACATCTTCACAACTATACAACCTGACATCTTCACAACTATACAACCTCACATCTTCACAACTACACAACCTGACATCTTCACAACTATACAACCCTCACATCTTCACAACTATACAACCTGACATCTTCACAACTATACAACCTCACATCTTCACAACTACACAACCTCACATCTTCACAACTATACAACCTCACATCTTCACAACTACACAACCTCACATCTTCACAACCTCACATCTTCACAACTATACAACCTCACATCTTCACAACTATACAACCTCACATCTTCACAACTATACAACCTGACATCTTCACAACTATACAACCTCACATCTTCACAACTACACAACCTCACATCTTCACAACTATACAACCTGACATCTTCACAACTATACAACCTCACGTCTTCACAACCTCACATCTTTCACAACTATACAACCTCACATCTTCACAACTACACAACCTGACATCTTCACAACTATACAACCTCACATCTTCACAACTATACAACCTCACATCTTCACAACTACACAACCTCACATCTTCACAACTACACAACCTCACATCTTCACAACTATACAACCTCACATCTTCACAACTACACAACCTCACATCTTCACAACTATACAACCTCACATCTTCACAACTATACAACCTCACATCTTCACAACTATACAACCTCACATCTTCACAACTACACAACCTCACATCTTCACAACCTCACATCTTCACAACTACACAACCTCACATCTTCACAACTACACAACCTCACATCTTCACAACTACACAACCTCACATCTTCACAACCTCACATCTTCACAACTATACAACCTCACATCTTCACAACTACACAACCTCACATCTTCACAACCTCACATCTTCACAACTACACAACCTCACATCTTCACAACTACACAACCTTCACATCTTCACAACCTCACATCTTCACAACTATACAACCTCACATCTTCACAACCTCACATCTTCACAACTACACAACCTCACATCTTCACAACTATACAACCTCACATCTTCACAACTACACAACCTCACATCTTCACAACTATACAACCTCACATCTTCACAACTATACAACCTCACATCTTCACAACTACACAACCTCACATCTTCACAACTACACAACCTCACATCTTCACAACTATACAACCTCACATCTTCACAACTACACAACCTCACATCTTCACAACCTCACATCTTCACAACTATACAACCTCACATCTTCACAACTACACAACCTCACATCTTCACAACTACACAACCTCACATCTTCACAACCTCACATCTTCACAACTATACAACCTCACATCTTCACAACCTCACATCTTCACAACTATACAACCTCACATCTTCACAACTACACAACCTCACATCTTCACAACTATACAACCTCACATCTTCACAACTACACAACCTCACATCTTCACAACTATACAACCTCACATCTTCACAACTATACAACCTCACATCTTCACAACTATACAACCTCACATCTTCACAACTACACAACCTCACATCTTCACAACTATACAACCTCACATCTTCACAACTATACAACCTCACATCTTCACAACTATACAACCTCACATCTTCACAAACTACACAACCTCACATCTTCACAACTATACAACCTCACATCTTCACAACTACACAACCTCACATCTTCACAACTATACAACCTCACATCTTCACAACTACACAACCTCACATCCTCACAACTACACAACCTCACATCTTCACAACTATACAACCTCACATCTTCACAACTATACAACCTCACATCTTCACAACTACACAACCTCACATCTTCACAACTAATACAACCTCACATCTTCACAACTACACAACCTCACATCTTCACAACTACACAACCTCACATCTTCACAACTATACAACCTGACATCTTCACAACTACACAACCTCACAGCTCCACAACTACACAACCTCACATCTTCACAACTACACAACCTCACATCTTCACAACTACACAACCTGACATCTTCACAACTATACAACCTCACATCTTCACAACTATACAATCTCACATCTCCACAAATATACAACCTCACATCTTCACAACTATACAACCTCACATCTTCACAACTACACAACCTCACATCTTCACAACTATACAACCTCACATCTTCACAACTATACAACCTCACATCTTCACAACTACACAACCTCACATCCTCACAACTACACAATCCTCACATCTTCACAACTATACAACCTCACATCTTCACAACTACACAACCTCACATCTTCACAACTATACAACCTCACATCTTCACAGACTACACAACCTCTCACATCCTCACAACTACACAACCTCACATCTTCACAACTATACAACTCTCACATCTTCACAACTATACAACCTCACATCTTCACAACTACACAACCTCACATCTTCACAACTACACAACCTCACATCTTCACAACTATACAACCTCACATCTTCACAACCTCACATCTTCACAACTACACAATCTCACATCTTCACAACTATACAACCTCACAACTTCACAACTATACAACCTCACATCTTCACAACTATACAGCCTCACATCTTCCACAACTACACAACCTCACATCTTCACAACCTCACATCTTCACAACTACACAACCTCACATCTTCACAACTACACAACCTCACATCTTCCACAACTACACAACCTCACATCTTCACAACCTCACATCTTCACAACTATACAACCTCACATCTTCACAACTACACAACCTCACATCTTCACAACCTCACATCTTCACAACTACACAACCTCACATCTTCACAACTACACAACCTCACATCTTCACAACCTCACATCTTCACAACTATACAACCTCACATCTTCACAACCTCACATCTTCACAACTACACAACCTCACATCTTCACAACTATACAACCTCACATCTTCACAACTACACAACCTCACATCTTCACAACTATACAACCTCACATCTTCACAACTATACAACCTCACATCTTCACAACTACACAACCTCACATCTTCACAACTACACAACCTCACATCTTCACAACTATACAACCTCACATCTTCACAACTACACAACCTCACATCTTCACAACCTCACATCTTCACAACTATACAACCTCACATCTTCACAACTACACAACCTCACATCTTCACAACTACACAACCTCACATCTTCACAACTATACCACCTCACATCACAACTACACAACCTCTCATCTTCACAACTATACAACCTCACATCTTCACAACCTCACATCTTCACAACTATACAACCTCACATCTTCACAACTATACAACCTCACATCTTCACAACTACACAACCTCACATCTTCACAACTACACAACCTCACATCTTCACAACCTCACATCTTCACAACTATACAACCTCACATCTTCACAACCTCACATCTTCACAACTACACAACCTCACATCTTCACAACTACACAACCTCACATCTTCACAACTATACAACCTCACATCTTCACAACTACACAACCTCACATCTTCACAACTATACAACCTCACATCTTCACAACTACACAACCTCACATCTTCACAACTATACAACCTCACATCTTCACAACTATACAACCCTCACATCTTCATAACTATACAAACTCACATCTTCACAACTACACAACCTCACATCTTCACAACTATACAACCTCACATCTTCACAACTATACAACCTCACATCTTCACAACTATACAACCTCACATCTTCACAACTACACAACCTCACATCTTCACAACTATACAACCTCACATCTTCACAACTACACAACCTCACATCTTCACAACTATACAACCTCACATCTTCACAACTACACAACCTCACATCCTCACAACTACACAACCTCACATCTTCACAACTATACAACCTCACATCTTCACAACTATACAACCTCACATCTTCACAACAACACAACCTCACATCTTCACAACTAATACAACCTCACATCTTCACAACTCACACAACCTCACATCTTCACAACTACACAACCTCACATCTTCACAACTATACAACCTCACATCTTCACAACTACACAACCTCACACATCTTCACAACTACACAACCTCACATCTTCACAACTACACAACCTCACATCTTCACAACTACACAACCTCACATCTTCACAACTATACAACCTCACATCTTCACAACTCTCACATCTCCACAACTATACAATCTCACATCTCCACAAATATACAACCTCACATCTTCACAACTATACAACCTCACATCTTCACAACTACACAACCTCACATGCTTCACAACTATACAACCTCACATCTTCACAACTACACAACCTCACATCTTCACAACTATACAACCTCACATCTTCACAACTACACAACCTCACATCTTCACAACTACACAACCTCACATCTTCACAACTATACAACCTCACATCTTCACAACTATACAACCTCACATCTTCACAACTATACAACCTCACATCTTCACAACTACACAACCTCACATCTTCACAACTATACAACCTCACATCTTCACAACTACACAACCTCACATCTTCACAACTATACAACCTCACATCTTCACAACTATACAACCTCACATCTTCACAACCACACAACCTCACAACTACACAACCTCACATCTTCACAACTATACAACCTCACATCTTCACAACTACACAACCTCACATCTTCACAACCTCACATCTTCACAACTACACAACCTCACATCTTCACAACCTCACATCTTCACAACTATACAACCTCACATCTTCACAACTACACAACCTCACATCTTCACAACCTCACATCTTCACAACTACACAACCTCACATCTTCACAACTACACAACCTCACATCTTCACAACCTCACATCTTCACAACTATACAACCTCACATCTTCACAACTACACAACCTCACATCTTCACAACTATACAACCTCACATCTTCACAACCTCACATCTTCACAACTACACAACCTCACATCTTCACAACTACACAACCTCACATCTTCACAACCTCACATCTTCACAACTATACAACCTCACATCTTCACAACCTCACATCTTCACAACTACACAACCTCACATCTTCACAACTATACAACCTCACATCTTCACAACTACACAACCTCACATCTTCCACAACCTCACATCTTCACAACTATACAACCTCACATCTTCCACAACTACACATCCTCACATCTTCACAACTACACAACCTCACATCTTCACAACCTCACATCTTCACAACTATACACAACCTCACATCTTCACAACTACACAACCTCACATCTTCACAACCTCACATCTTCACAACTATACAACCTCACATCTTCACAACCTCACATCTTCACAACTACACAACCTCACATCTTCACAACCTACACAACCTCACATCTTCACAACTACACAACCTCACATCTTCACAACCTCACATCTTCACAACTATACAACCTCACATCTTCACAACCTCACATCTTCACAACTACACAACCTCACATCTTCACAACTACACAACCTCACATCTTCACAACTATACAACCTCACATCACAACTATACAACCTCACATCTTCACAACTACACAACCTCACATCTTCAGAACTACACAACCTCACATCTTCACAACTATACAACCTCACATCTTCACAACTACACAACCTCACATCTCCCACAACTACACAACCTCACATCTCCACAACTACACAACCTCACATCTTCACAACTATACAACCTCACATCTTCACAACTACACAACCTCACATCTTCACAACTACACAACCTCACATCTTCACAACTACACAACCTCACATCTCCACAACTACACAACCTCACATCTCCACAACTATACAACCTCACATCTTCACAACTACACAACCTCACATCTTCACAACTACACAACCTCACATCTTCACAACTATACAACCTCACATCTTCACAACCACACAACCTCACAACTACACAACCTCACATCTTCACAACTATACAACCTCACATCTTCACAACTACACAACCTCACATCTTCACAACCTCACATCTTCACAACCTCACATCTTCACAACTATACAACCTCACATCTTCACAACTACACAACCTCACATCTTCACAACTATACAACCTCACATCTTCACAACTACACAACCTCACATCTTCACAACTATACAACCTCACATCTTCACAACTACACAACCTCACATCTTCACAACCTCACATCTTCACAACTATACAACCTCACATCTTCACAACTACACAACCTCACATCTTCACAACTAGACAACCTCACATCTTCACATCTTCACAACCTCACATCTTCACAACTATACAACCTCACATCTTCACAACACAACCTCACATCTTCACAACTACACAACCTCACATCTTCACAACTACACAACCTCACATCTTCACAACTATACAACCTCACATCTTCACAACCTCACATCTTCACAACTACACAACCTCACATCTTCACAACTACACAACCTCACATCTTCACAACTATACAACCTCACATCTTCACAACTACACAACCTCACATCTTCACAACTACACAACCTCACATCTTCACAACTACACAACCTCACATCTTCACAACCTCACATCTTCACAACTATACAACCTCACATCTTCACAACCTCACATCTTCACAACTACACAACCTCACATCTTCACAACTATACAACCTCACATCTTCACAACTACACAACCTCACATCTTCACAACCCCACATCTTCACAACAATACAACCTCACATCCTCACAACTACACATCTCTCATCTTCACAACTACACAACCTCACATCTTCACAACCTCACATCTTCACAACTATACAACCTCACATCTTCACAACTACACAACCTCACATCTTCACAACTATACAACCTCACATCTTCACAACTACACAACCTCACATCTTCACAACCTCACATCTTCACAACTATACAACCTCACATCTTCACAACCTCACATCTTCACAACTATACCACCTCACATCTTCACAACTACACAACCTCACATCTTCACAACCTACACAACCTCACATCTTCACAACTACACAACCCTCACATCTTCACAACCTCACATCTTCACAACTATACAACCTCACATCTTCACAACTCTCACATCTTCACAACTACACAACCTCACATCTTCACAACTACACAACCTCACATCTTCACAACTACACAACCTCACATCTTCACAACTACACAACCTCACATCTTCACAACTATACAACCTCACATCTTCACAACTACACAACCTCACATCTTCACAACTACACAACCTCACATCTTCACAACCTCACATCTTCACAACTATACAACCTCACATCTTCACAACCTCACATCTTCACAACTACACAACCTCACATCTTCACAACTACACAACCTCACATCTTCACAACTATACAACCTCACATCTTCACAACTATACAACCTCACATCTTCACAACTATACAACCTCACATCTTCACAACTACACAACCTCACATCTTCACAACTACACCACTCTCACATCTTCACAACCTCACATCTTCACAACTATACAACCTCACATCTTCACAACTACACAACCTCACATCTTCACAACTATCACAACCTCACATCTTCACAACCTCACATCTTCACAACTACACAACCTCACATCTTCACAACTACACAACCTCACATCTTCACAACCCTCACATCTTCACAACTATACAACCTCAACATCTTCACAACCTCACATCTTCACAACTACACAACCTCACATCTTCACAACTATACAACCTCACATCTTCACAACTACACAACCTCACATCTTCACAACTATACAACCTCACATCTTCACAACTACACATCCTCACATCTTCACAACTACACAACCTCACATCTTCACAACCTCACATCTTCACAACTATACAACCTCACATCTTCACAACTACACAACCTCACATCTTCACAACTATACAACCTCACATCTTCACAACTACACAACCTCACATCTTCACAACCTCACATCTTCACAACTATACAACCTCACATCTTCACAACCTCACATCTTCACAACTACACAACCCTCACATCTTCACAACTACACAACCTCACATCTTCACAACTACACCACCTCACATCTTCACAACCTCACATCTTCACAACTACACAACCTCACATCTTCACAACCTCACATCTTCACAACTATACAACGTCAGATCTTCGCAACTACACAACCTCACATCTTCACAACCTCACATCTTCACAACTATACAACCTCACATCTTCACAACTATACAACCTCACATCTTCACAACTATACAACCTCACATCTTCACAACTACACAACCTCACATCTTCACAACTACACAACCTCACATCTTCTACAACTACTACACAACCTCACATCTTAACAACTATACAACCTCACATCTTCACAACTATACAACTCACATCTTCACAACTATACAACCTCACATCTTCACAACTACACAACCTCACATCTTCACAACTACACAACCTCACATCTTCACAACCTCACATCTTCACAACTATACAACCTCACATCTTCACAACTACACAACCTCACATCTTCACAACTATACAACCTCACATCTTCACAACCTCACATCTTCACAACTACACAACCTCACATCTTCACAACTACACAACCTCACATCTACACAACCTCACATCTTCACAACTATACAACCCTCACATCTTCACAACCTCACATCTTCACAACTACACAACCTCACATCTTCACAACTATACAACCTCACATCTTCACAACTACACAACCTCACATCTTCACAACTAAACCTCACATCTTCACAACTATACAACCTCACATCTTCACAACTACACATCCTCACATCTTCACAACTACACAACCTCACATCTTCACAACCTCACATCTTCACAACTATACAACCTCACATCTTCACAACTACACAACCTCACATCTTCCACAACTATACAACCTCACATCTTCACAACCTCACATCTTCACAACTATACAACCTCACATCTTCACAACCTCACATCTTCACAACTACACAACCTCACATCTTCACAACTACACAACCTCACATCTTCACAACTATACAACTCTCACATCTTCACAACTATACAACCTCACATCTTCACAACTATACAACCTCACATCTTCACAACTACACAACCTCACATCTTCACAACTACACACAACCTCACATCTTCACAACTATACAACCTCACATCTTCACAACTACACAACCTCACATCTTCACAACTATACAACCTCACATCTTCACAACCTCACATCTTCACAACTACACAACCTCACATCTTCACAACTACACAACCTCACTTCATCACAACTATACAACCTCCCATCTTCACAACCTCACATCTTCACAACTACACAACCTCACATCTTCACAACTATACAACCTCACATCTTCACAACTACACAACCTCACATCTTCACAACCTCACATCTTCACAACTATACAACCTCACATCTTCACAACTACACATCCTCACATCTTCACAACTACACAACCTCACATCTTCACAACCTCACATCTTCACAACTATACAACCTCACATCTTCACAACTACACAACCTCACATCTTCACAACTATACAACCTCACATCTTCACAACTACACAACCTCACATCTTCACAACCTCACATCTTCACAACTATACACCTCATCTTCTGCAACCTCACATCTTCACAACTACACAACTCTCACATCTTCACAACTACACAACCTCACATCTTCACAACTACACAACTCACATCTTCACAACCTCACATCTTCACAACTACACAACCTCACATCTTCACACAACCTCACATCTTCACAACTACACAACCTCACATCTTCACAACTACACAACGTCACATCTTCACAACCTCACATCTTCACAACTACACAACCTCACATCTTCACAACTACACAACCTCACATCTTCACAACTATACAACCTCACATCTTCACAACTACACAACCTCACATCTTCACAACTACACAACCTCACATCTTCACAACTATACAACCTGACATCTTCACAACTATACAACCTCACATCTTCACAACTATACAACCTGACATCTTCACAACTATACAACCTCACATCTTCACAACTACACAACCTCACATCTTCAACTACACAACCTCACATCTTCACAACCTCACATCTTCACAACTATACAACCTCACATCTTCACAACTACACAACCTCACATCTTCACAACTATACAACCTCACATCTTCATAACCTCACATCTTCACAACTACACAACCTCACATCTTCACAACTACACAACCTCACATCTTCACAACCTCACATCTTCACAACTATACAACCTCACATCTTCTGGGCAACTCACATCTTCACAACCATACAACCTCACATCTTCACAACTATACAACCTCACATCTTCACAACTACACAACCTCACATCTTCACAACCTCACATCTTCACAACTATACAACCTCACATCTTCACAACTACACATCCTCACATCTTCACAACTACACAACCTCACATCTTCACAACCTCACATCTTCACAACTATACAACCTCACATCTTCACAACTACACAACCTCACATCTTCACAACTATACAACCTCACATCTTCACAACTACACAACCTCACATCTTCACAACCTCACATCTTCACAACTATACAACCTCACATCTTCACAACTCCTCACATCTTCACAACTACACAACCTCACATCTTCACAACTACACAACCTCACATCTTCACAACTACACAACCTCACAACTTCACTTCCTCACATCTTCACAACTATACAACCTCACATCTTCACAACCTCACATCTTCACAACTACACAACCTCACATCTTCACAACTACACTACCTCACATCTTCACAACTATACAACCTGACATCTTCACAACTATACAACCTGACATCTTCACAACTATAAGCAACCTCACGCCTTCACAACCTCACATCTTCACAACTACAATAACCTCACATCTTTCACAACCTCACATCTTCACAACTATACAACCTCACATCTTCACAACTATACAACCTCACATCTTCACAACTATACAACCTGACATCTTCACAACTATACAACCTCACATCTTCACAACTACACAACCTCACATCTTCACAACTATACAACCTGACATCTTCACAACTATACAACCTCACGCCTCACAACCTCACATCTTCACAACTATACAACCTCACATCTTCACAACTACACAACCTGACATCTTCACACAGCTATACAACCTCACATCTTCACAACTATATACAACCTCACATCTTCACAACTACACAACCTCACATCTTCTGCCAACTACACAACCTCACATCTTCACAACTATACAACCTCACATCTTCACAGCTACACAACCTCACATCTTCACAACTATACAACCTCACATCTTCACAACTATACAACCTCACATCTTCACAACTATACAACCTCACATCTTCACAACTACACAACCTCACATCTTCACAACCTCACATCTTCACAACTACACAACCTCACATCTTCACAACTATACAACCTCACATCTTCACAACTACACAACCTCACATCTTCACAACCTCACATCTTCACAACTATACAACCTCACATCTTCACAACTATACAACCTCACATCTTCACAACTACACAACCTCATCTTCACAACTACACAACCTCACATCTTCACAACTACACAACCCTCACATCTTCACAACCTCACATCTTCACAACTATACACACCTCACATCTTCCACAACCTCACATCTTCACAACTACACAACCTCACATCTTCACAACTATACAACCTCACATCTTCACAACTACACAACCTCACATCTTCACAACTATACAACCTCACATCTTCACAACTATACAACCTCACATCTTCACAACTACACAACCTCACATCTTCACAACTACACAACCTCTACATCTTCACAACTACACAACCTCACATCTTTCACAACCTCACATCTTCACAACTACACAACCTCACATCTTCACAACCTCACATCTTCACAACTATACAACTCACATCTTCACAACTACACAACCTCACATCTTCACAACTATACAACCTCACATCTTCACAACTATACCACCTCACATCACAACTACACAACCTCTCACATCTTCACAACTATACAACCTCACATCTTCAACCTCACATCTTCACAACTATACAACCTCACATCTTCACAACTACACAACCTCACATCTTCACAACTACACAACCTCACATCTTCACAACTACACAACCTGACATCTTCACAACTACACACCCTGACATCCTCACAACTAAACAACCTCACATCTTCACAACTACACAACCTCACATCTTCACAACTACACAACCTCACATCTTCACAACAACACAACCTCACATCTTCACAACTATACAGCCTCACATCTTCACCACTATACAACCTCACATCTTCACAAGTATTCAACCTCACATCTTCACAACTACACAACCTGACATCTTCACAACTATACAACCTCACATCTTCACAACTATACAACCTGACATCTTCACAACTATACAACCTCACATCTTCACAACTACACAACCTCACATCTTCACAACTATACAACCTCACATCTTCACAACTTCACAACTATACAACCTCACATCTTCCACAACTATACAACCCCTCACATCTTCACACACTTACACAAATCCTCACATCTTCACAACTACACAACCTCACATCTTCTACAACTACACAACCTCACATCTTGCCTTCACAACTACAAGCAACCTCTACATCTTCTGCCAATCCTCACATCTCTTCACAACTATAAGCAACCTCACATTCTTCACACAGCCATACACAAATCCCTCCACATCTTTTCACACAACTACACAATCCTCACATCTTCACAACTTCAACCTACAATACTCTTCCACAACTATACAACCTCACATCTCTGCAACTATACAACCTCACATCTTCTACAACTACACAACCTCACATCTTCACAACTACACAACCTCACATCTTCTACAACTACACAACCTCACATACTTCACAAATTCCCCACATCTTCACAACTATAAGCAACCTCACATCTTCACAACTACTAAGTAAACCCATCTTACATCTTCACAACTACACAACCTCACATCTTTCACAACTACAACAACCCTCACATCTTCACAACTACACAAATTCCTCATCATCTTCACAACCCTCGTACATCTTCACAACTATACAACTCACATCTTCTGACAACTATACGCCTCAAGACATCTTCACAACTACACAACCTCACATCTTCACAACTATACAACCTCACATCTTCTCAAGCAACTACACAACCTCACATCTTCACAACCACATCCACAACCTCTTCACAACTATAGCACAGCACCTCACATCTTCACAACTACACCTCACATCTTTACACAACTACACAACCTCACATCTTCACAACTCCATCTTCACAACCCTCACATCTTCACAGCAACTACACAACCTCCCACATCTTCACAACTACACAACCCTCACATCTTCACAACCTCACATCTTCACAACTATACAACCTCACATGCTTCTTCACTTAACTACAAACCTCACATCTTCACAACTATACAACCTCACATCTTCACAACTATACAATATCCTCACATCTTCTACAACTACACATCCTCACATCTTCCCACAATCTGGCATACAATACCTCCCACATCTTCACAACCTCTCACATCTTCACAGGCAACTATACAACCTCACATCTTTCAGCAACTACACAATCCTCTCACATCTTCCACAACTACACAACTCCTCACATCTTCACAAACTACAGCCTATACAACCTCACATCCTTCACAACCTCCACATCTTCACAACTATACAATCCTCACATCTTTACAATCTCTCACATCTTTCACAACCTACACAACCTCACATCTTCTACAATCTATACAACCTCACATCTTCAAGCAACTACACAACCTCTACATCTTCCTACAACTACACAACCTCTACATCTTCACAACCCACATCTTCACAACTATACAACCTCACAATCTATACAACTCCTCACATCTTCACAGCCTCAGCTATACACACACTCACATCTTCACAACTACACAACCTCACATCTTCTTTGCTACAACTCCTCACAGTCTTCACAACTACTACAACCTCACATCTTCACAACCTCACATCTTCAAGCAACTACACAACCTCACATCTTCTTACAACTATACAACTCCTCACATCTTCACAAACTACACAACCTCACACTCTTCACAACTATACACAACCTCACATCTTCCACAACTACACAACCTCACATCTTCACAAGCCTCACATCTTCACAACTATACAACCTCTTACATCTTCACAGGTATACACTGACCTCACATCTTCACAACTACACAACTCTCACATCTTCACAACTACACAACCTCATCTTCTACAACTACACAACCTCACATCTTCACAGCTACAGCCTCAACATCTTCACAGCTACAGCCTCACATCTTCACAACTATACAACCTCACATCTTCCACAACCTCACATCTTCACAACTACACAACCTCACATCTTCAACAACTATACAACCTCACATCTTCACAACTATACAACCTCACATCTTCACAACCACACAACCTCACATCTTCCACAACTACAGCATGCCTGCTTTTTGGCCTCACATCTTCACAAGCCTCCACATCTTCACAACTATACAAATCCTCCACATCTTCACAACTATACAACCTCACATCTTCAAGGCTAAACTACACAACTCTCACATCTTCACAACTACACAACCTCACATCTTCACAGCTTTCACACACAAGCCTCACATCTTCCGCAGCTACACAACCTCCACATCTTTCACAACTATACACTGACCTCACATCTTCACAACCTCACATCTTCACAACTACACAACCCTCACATCTTCACACAACTATACAACCTCACATCTTCACAACTACACAACCTCACATCTTCTATTACCTGGCTCAAATCTTCTTTTTTTTTGACTGCAGCCTCACATCTACACAACCTCACATCTTCATACAAACTATACAACCTCACATCTTCACAACTACACATCCTCACATCTTCACTCCTTCACAACCTCACATCTTCTGCAACTATAACAACCTCACATCTTCCACAACTGCACATCCTCAACATCTTCACAACTACACAACCTCACATCTTCACAACTATACAACCTCACATCTTCACAACTATACAACCTCACATCTTCACAACTACACAACCCCTCACATCTTCTACAACTATAAGCACAACCCTCACATCTTCACAACTACACAACCTCACATCTTCACAACTACACAACCTCACATCTTCACAACTATACAACTCTCACATCTTCACAACCTATACACACCTCACATCTTCACCCTAACTACACAAACCTCACATCCTTCACAAACTATATACAAACCTCACATCTTCACAACTACACAACTCCTCACATCTTCCACAACCTCACATCTTCACAACTATACAACTCTCACATCTTCACAACCTCACATCTTCACAGCTCCTGACCACATCTTCACACAACTACTTGCAACCTCACATCTTCACCCAAATCTACACAACCTCACATCTTCACAACTACACAACCTCACATCTTCACAACTACACAACCTCACATCTTCTGTACAAATCTCTTGCAGCTACAACCTCCACATCTTCACAGCTACACAACCTCACATCTTCTACAACTACACAGCTACACAGCTCCACATCTTCACAGCCACACAACCTCACATCTTCACAACTATACAACCCCTCACATCTTCACAGCCTGTACAACCTCACATCTTCACAACTACACAACCTCACACATCTTCACAACTACACAACCTCTACATCTTTCACAACTACTCAACCTCACATCTTCACAACTACATACAATCTCCACATCTTCACAACTACAACAACCTCACATCTTCACAACTACACAACCTCACATCTTCTGGCTGCCACAGCCTCACATCTTCACACCTTCTCTGGCCTCACATCTTTACAACTACACAGCCTCACATCATCTTCCACAACTACACAACCTCACATCTTCACAACTACACAGCCTCACATCTTCACAGCTACACAACCTCACATCTTCACAACTATACAACCTCCACATCTTCACAACTACACAACCTCACATCTCCACAACTATACAACTCCACATCTTCACAACTATACAGCCTCACATCTTCACAGCTACACAACCTCACATCTTCACAACTATACAACCTCACACATCTTCTGTTCCTTACAGCCTCACATCTTCCACAACTATACAACCTCACATCTTCACAGCTACACAGCAACTCCATCTTCACAACTACACAACCTCACATCTTCACAACTACTGATCTTCAACTTCTGGCCACATCTTCACAACTACACAACCTCACATCTTCACAACTATACAACCTCACATCTTCACAACCCTACACAACCTCACATCTTCCTGGCTACTCATCTTCACATCTGCAACTACACAGCCTCCATCTTCACAACCTCACATCTTCACAGCTATACAGCCTCACATCTTCACAACTACACAGCCTCATCATCTCCTGACCTCCACATCTTCTGGCTTCACACAGCCCTCCACATCTTCACAACTACACAACCTCACATCTTCACAGCTATACAACCTGCACACATCTTCACAGCTACACAGCCTCGCATCTTCTAGCTATACAAGCCTCACATCTTCACAACTGCACAACCCCTCCATACACAGCCTCACGTGTCTTCACAAAGCTATACAGCCTCCACATCTTCCACAGCTACACATCCTCCACATCTTCACAACTACACAACCTCACATCTTCCTAACCTCACATCTTCCACAACTATATACCTCACATCTTGCAACCTCACATCTTCACAACTTCTACACAGCCTCCACATCTTCACAACTACACAACCTCACATCTTCACAACTATACAACCTCACATCTTCTGCTTCCACAGCCTCACATCTTCACAACTACACCCAACCTCACATCTTCACAACTTCACAACCTCACATCTTCACAGCTATACTGTCTCACATCTTCTGAAACCTAATCATACAAACTACATCTTCTGGCCTCACATCTTCACCCAACTACACCAAACCTCACATCTTCACAACTACACCAACCTCCATCTTCACAACTATACAACCTCACATCTTCACAGCTATACAACCTCACATCTTTACAACTACACAACCTCACATCTTCAAGACTACACAACCTCACATCTTCACAACTTCACACAACCTCACATCTTCACAACTACACAACTCACATCATCACAACTACACAACCTCACATCTTCACAACTATACAACCTCCATCATCTTCACACAGCTATACAACCTCACATCTTCACAACTATACAACCTCACATCTTCACAACTATACAACCTCACATCTTCACAGCTACACAACCTCACATCTTCACAACTACACAACCTCACATCTTCACAGCATACAACCTCACATCTTCACAACTATACAACCTCACATCTTTCACAGCTACACAACCTCCACATCTTCCACAACTTATACAGCCTCACATCTTCACAACCACATCTTCACAACTACACAACCTCACATCTTCACCCAACTATACAACCTCACATCTTCACAACTACACAGCCTCCTCACATCTTCACAACTATACAACCTCAC